>NC_072733.1:175787366-175946737 GCF_026930045.1 Uloborus diversus | reverse complement strand
TTTGCCTTCGCATTTCTTTTGGTTTAGGAACAAAAAAGAGTAAAAAATTGAAAGTTATTGAAAAAGTGAAAACAATAAACGAAGACGCTGATTACAACATCCAACTTTTTTTAACACGGGTTAATATACAAGAGTTCGGGACTTTGCGATTCTGATAACATTACGCGAATGATAACATTAACCGTGATCAAAATTAAGCTGAGCCTACTGTAATATATATATATATATATATATATATATGTTAAGAATGCGTGTAATGAAGAATGGCTTTTGAAAAAACAGCGTTATTATCTATCAATATCGTTCGTGTTGAGAGGTTGTTCAAAATATGAAGCCGCACATAGGAGCAATGATTAAACCCTTTAAAACAATGTGGCCCACGTTTCCGAAGCCCTGCCTGCAGAGACTTCCTTCGTTCTCGGTCCATTGTATGCTTTCAGAGACATTTGATAATTTGCTCATCATTTTTCTGCTTACCTCTGGAAAGAAAGCTTAACATCCTACTTCCCCCCCCCCCCCCCACACACACAAACACACACAAGCATTTTTTAAACGCGTGTTCAAAAGCTGCATCCTCCATCCCAGGAGTTTCTACCCAGATAGAAAATTATAGTAAGTTATTAAATAAACCTGTCACTTGAAGGACTAAACAAGCCATTAGAAAGCCGTGACCTTCCAAAAATTGATTTAACGACACATATGTGAGTGGTGATCTACAGTTTAAGAACTGGTTTAGAAACGCTGTTCTAAACTTTCTACGAAGTCGGAAATTAACTCTACAAAAGTTTAATATTTTCGTGCAAATAGCATCATAAAAATCATAAATGTTTTTTTTTTTTTTTTTTTTGTAGGGACTTCTTAGTAGCATCAAACTTTCTCCCTAATAATCCAGTAAAATATCGTTATTATGAATACCAATTCAATGAAATATCCGTTTTAATGAAATAAATTTTTAGTCCTAATTTAATTTCAATTCTAATGGTTGAATTTCATTACCACGAAAATATCCATACAACGAAATAAATATGCAGCCCTTGAAATTCGTCGCAAAGGAATTTCACTGTACTCGCAATATAATCATCCTAAATAAGAATTTTAGTAAAAGAAATTTTGACCATAAATGTGATTTAAAGATAATTAATTCAAATATCGGAAAATTTGGAATGAAGAAAATAAAACGTACGAATACATTGTAAATAAATAAAAAAAAAACTTTTTTCCGTCTACTAACACACATACATATTAGAGTGGATTACAGTATCTTACAGTTATAAATTACGTCTTTACTATAAATAAAACTAGTTGCACTGGCGCTGGTTATTTCGTATACCTTGTTCCGCCTTAAATGAAAGAAAAAAGGTTCTTCGTACGTGCATATACATAAGCATTTATAAACATGCCTCACAATCCAAAATGCTCCAAAACACTCAAAAAATAATAAAAAACAAATCAATTATTTATGAAACCTTGGTATCAGAGATGTTAACTTTTAGGCTCCATTTAGAAGGTTTTTTTTTTTTTTTTTTTGTATCTGAAGAGAACAGATTATAAAAGAAAAATAAATGCAAGTAAGTGGTTTTTAGAGCAGATGTGTGATGAACTTACAGTGAAAAATAAAATAACGTTTCATAGATTACATATTATTTAACATGTTGGTAAAAACATTTCAGAATACAAAAATTTTCATATTCTTCATGAACTCTAATACCCATTTTGACGTCATCCACCAGAAATGTATCACCCGGTGCAAAGGTCACCCGCAGTGATGTTACAGCGTTTGATAAATTAATTGTAATTGAATATATTAGGGCAGTATTTTGGAATTGAAATATATTTATATAGATGCTCTAAAATCCGTTTGTGTTACTTCCCAAAAGAATGTCAGCCAGCACAAACATAATTAATGGTGCTACTGCGTTTCATAGATAAAATATAATTTGAAATAATGCAAACATAATTTCAGAGTTAGGGGTTTTTTTTCCCATCAACTCATAATTCCATTTGGGGTTCACCCTCCACCGAGATGGGTGTCATCCGGCAAAAACACATCCCCCCCTTCCCCGGGTTGTGATGCTACAGTGTTTGATAACTTAAAAATCAATTAAAATATTTCGGGAAATTTTTCAGAAATGAAGTTCTATATATATATTTTTTTTTTGTAAACTCCCAAATTCAATTTGGGTATCATCTCCCAGGCGGGTGACCACCCAGAGAGCCCCCCCCCCCACCGTAGTGACGCTACTGAATGCGTCACTTATATAAAGTATATAATTATTCGATGCGGCTTATTATCCTACCCTTCTAAACATATAGCGTTAAAAACTCATTTTTTAACTTAATTTATTTACTTTTTTTTCCCTCGTGAACGATTATATAGTTAGATATCTGTGTTTAGAAATGTGCTGCATCAAAACGGAATTACAGTAACCGCCACTTATAAAATCACTGGATTATAAAATCAGTCGCTTTAAAAAATCAAATATGGAAGAACAGAATCATTACAATGCCAAAACATGTTAAAAACATCCTTTAATAAAATCATTATCGCCGCTTTTAAAAAACAAGTTTTGGGACATTATCTGTTAAAAATTTAAAAAGAGAACTATAATATGTTACAAATTGTTGCAGAAATAATACATTCCAAAGTTATGTCACACCAAAAAGTAGAGGAATCGATCTCGGAAGATGAGAAAATGGCAGTGCCATTTTTTTCTCTTTTCAGTAGATGTTAGAAAAACGCTTGGTGGTCATACGATGCACTTCAGAATTAAAAAAAGGGAGTATGTAATGATGAAATTTATAAAAATACCCATAAACATTCAAACGCTGTCGAGTTTTCACTTTCAAATTCTGTTAATCACACAACAACACCAATAGTTCAAGACCCTAATGTAAATTTTAAAACATTACTTCTTGATTAGATAAAATGTCAACTATATTTTTAAACACTTAAAAAAATTTTTAATAAATTGATTCATTTTTTTTTTATTTATCTATCTTTTTTTTTTTTTTTTTTTTTTTTTTTGAGTACTTAAACCTTAAAACATTTTATTTTTTTCTACTTCAAAAATGCCGATTTATTAAATAAGTCGCTTTATAAATTCAAATGTCCTCAGAACGAGTGTGATTTTAATAAGCGGTGGGTACTGTACTTATTTCACCACCTAAACGCCTACCTTCTAATAACCATAGTTTTCTGTAAGGTTTCAAAAACGTTTCCTATTTTCTGCCAATACTATTTTAAAACGCAAAAAGGATTTGCCATACTCATATTTTCTTATAAGCTTTCATTATTTCATTATGGACTTAGTTTAAAAGTGAGAGTTTTCCAATCCAGTATAAACAGAAAATGAATTCTATACATATATGAAATACTTTTTGGTATAACGTTTTACAAATTATGATAAAGAAGGAATTACATAAGCACAACTTAGTATTTATCGTTATTAAAGGGGGCTACCTAAATTGGGGATAGTAAAATATTTTTTTAAATCGTTCCTCGCAAAAACATAATTCGATCTAGAGCTTAAGTAATAACTTGAATACTCTAAAAACTTTTTTAAAATGTGTTAAAATATGCTAGACACATTTAATACAAATAAATTAATATTTTTAGTCACAAAAATTGCTGATGTATTTACGAGCTAATGCAATCAAGAAATCATAACTTACTGAAATTAATACGCTAATACCAAAATATAAAATATTATGAAATATCAGTTTTGTAATTAAAATTAAACACATTGCGTTTCATGTCAGGTGAAAATAAAAACTAGCGCAGTAATAACTTAAATAAAGAAAAAAGAAAAAAACATGTGCTTTTTCAAAGTAATTGAAATTAAATTTCTTCTGTGGCAGCTAAAAGCCATAATTTATCATCAGTACAACTATTTTTTCCAACAATTATTCCGAAATGCAATCAATTAAAACCATTCCCACATAGTTGCAAATAATGAAGAAGTAAATAAAGAATTCTAAGAACTTACCTAAAAAGCGGCCGTCAAGATCGGAGGACACTCAAGAATGAGAACGTTTACAGGAGAGATGAAGCGCCTGCGCATTTCTCGGTCGCTCTTCAAGCCTTTCTAGATTTCATGCTTCAAAAAACTACGAGGCAACGTAAGTTTCCTTTGATGAAAAATTCTAAGCTTTTGTTTCCAACAAATCCAGAAGAAAATTAACCAATTTAAGTATAACACATTGTCTTTTGATAGCAAGGTGTTTTTGTCTGCAAAATTTAATTCTAAATTTTCACGCGTGGAAGTGGTTTTTTATACACATCATATGAAAAACAGAAATTTATGAACATCAAATGAAACAGTAACCAGCAGAAAAACAAGTGATTTGAAAAAATATTTTGAAGCGAATGAATGAAGGGTGTACGTTTAATAAAGCTCAAACAAGAAAATAATAATAATAATTGAAATTCTAGTGGTAATAATAATAATGGTAATGCTACTACTAGAGCAATAAAAATAAGAATAGCAGAATTAATAATAGCTATAATAATAATAATAACAAAGAAAATATTTAAATATACAAAAAATGTTTACCTTATCAGCGATCGAGTTTCTAAGTACAACGACGATACATTTTTACGTCATTTCAGTCAAAAAGTCTTTCAATTTTTGAAAGTAAAATGTCTTTATATTATCAACAAACAAATTCGCGGTAGTAAACAAATTTTTTAATAGCAATAAATGAGCACAAAAATCTATTTTTTAAATCGGCGTTGTAATTTTAAAGTATTTTAACTAGTTATTTTTTAATTTCACGAAAGAGTTTTGGTTGTTTTGAATATGAATAAAAACATAGAAAGAAAAAATACCTGTTTAGCTTGCAATATGGTTTTCAAGCATTAAATTCAGTTTAAAAGATGCATGGAGTACATGTTTTTTCTTCTTTTGAATTTGGTAATTTTATTAAGAGATGTTTGTCAGAAAATCTTTTATGTAGTGGCATTCATGATTTAAGTTTTGTCTAATTTCAAGTTGAGTACGATTTCGATAAAAATTTAAATTTAATAAAAAAGTTGAGCATAAATTCTTGTGACGAATTTCAAGATCTTTCTGACTGACTTCTTAAAGCATAAAATGTATTTTACTGTTTTTTTTTTTTTTTTTTTTTTGTAATATTGAAAAAGAGGTCTCTTTGAAGCATCGAAACATATAAGTCTGCAATTTTAAGCTCACATGCAAGCCTCATATCTCGTGAGACTCCTTTCAAAATTTATAATGTACTCACAAGTTACCTCTCATACTATTGCAGATTAGGAACAATGTATTCCTAACCAGAATCAAAAGTTTTGAATATTTAACTACGCTGAACTCGTTTCCTGCAGAAAGTACAATGGAATATGATTTAAGGTTTCCTTTTTGAAGCACAATAAATGCTAAAAAGTGAAATTTTTAAAATAAATCTTTTCCGTCTCGTCTGAAGAGCTGGAGATCAGCTGCAGTAGAACTGAACTCGCTCACCTCCCCCTTCCCCTTCCAGCCATAGAAATGTTACTGAATGTTAAACTCAGTTATCTCTATTTGAGAAAAAATATAAGCATATAACTCTAGAGAAGAAAAAATACTTAAAAGACAGTTCACGTTACATTCAAATAACATTTAATAACAAAAGACATCATGGTAAATAAATATGCAGTTACACACAAGCTGTTGGGGAAAAGGGGGCACATGTGAGCACGGGGCACATGTGAACATGGTATGTTTTACTAGGATAACGTCCAGCAAAAAAATCTTAAAAAATTCTCAAGTAATAGCAGAACCAGCTCTACTTTTTATCCAAACTTTCAGAGCAAGGAGCCAGTTAATGTTCCTGTGGTGACAGCTTCTGTGTTTTAGCAGATGCTCATGTACTTTTATCACTGTCTTCCTCGTGTAAAAACGTATTTTAAACTTACTAACAAGTAAAATTTAATTGTTTCAAACCGTGATGTGATAATTCACGTAAATTTATGCAAGTGTTTAAATTTTGTATTTAAATTAAAAATCCTTTTTTTTTTTTAAATTAGTTCAAAGGTAGATGCCGGGGCACTTGTGAACGCAACATGTAGGGGCACATGTGAACAGCTCCCATATCCTCTCTGCAAATATAAATATTAGTGTAAGCTTATTCTAAGTGTTAAAAGAGATGAAGATATATGTAATTATTACTTTGCTACAATCAGTTTGTAAATTTATTGTTAATTATTGTTACATTATTGTTTTTATTATTGATTATTTATTTATTTATTTTATTATTTTTTAATTTTTTAAATTATTTTGTTTCTAAATAGTTGACCAACAATTTAGTGTAAACTAATATTTACATGGAAAAAAAGACAAAACATTTTCCTTAACTAAAAGCTTGAGTTTAAAATAATTTAAAAAATCATCATCATATATGTATGAAGCTTAAACGCACTATATATCAAGAATAAACTTTATATAATAAAATATTCTTTGATTTTTTTTAGTTCTATAAGTTGCCTTCTTGTCGATCCAGTAATTAGAACATGATACGGAACTTTAAAATATGACAGTGAGCAGGGTTATACAATTCGGAAAAAATATTTTCTAATTGACAGTTACTGTGCAGTTTAAACTAATATAGTATGGGTTACAAAACCTTCAATAAATTTGGTATATACGCCCATATGTTTCATATTGAAGAGTTTTCGTTGAAATATGAAACCTATCCTGCATTTTTCAATCATGTTCATATGTGCCCCAGGCTTGTTCACATGTGCCCTCCTATAGGTGCACATATCAACAATTGAAGACATTTTTTTTAATCCATAAAGTAAAGAAATAACTTTTTGAAAAATCTGAAAAAAATCCAGGACACAAAGAAAAGAAAAGACTACTCAATCATGGGAACGCATTTTCTCCGAAAAATTAATAATATTTTCTGACAAATTAAGAAAAGAAAAAAACTGTTCACATGTGCCCCCTTTTCCCTTACTTGCTTTTTTTTCTCAATATGTGCTTACTAAGCCCTCATAAGTGCTTTCTTTTTCAACTAAGCTATGGCTACTCACCCTGCGATTGAGCAATTATTTTTCTCCTAATTTGCACTTTTTAGCAAGCAAGCACAGGAGACTCTCAGGGAGCTCGCTGACTCTCAGGGGTCCGCGGACCACACGTTCAGAAATTCTAATACTGACTAGCCGACATATCAGGCATTTTGGATTAGATTTTTCATTGTTGAAAGCTAGGGTTACCATGTCAAAGTTTCTTCACACTGTCTAGTTTCCCAAAATTGGTGAAACTTTATGTACCAAGCTAAATTGTGCGTCGCCATATTGGATTCAATTTCTTGAGAATAGAGAACGAAAAAAAATGTAGGTTTTAAAATGCAGACACAATTTTTAGAATCCAAGACTTCATTTGTTGTGTAAAACTATCAGTCAAAAGCAAGGCCGCATTTAGACTTACATGGACTCAAAGCTATTTCAGATATGGGAGTGCTTTTGTAGTTGGGGCAACGTTATGTTGGTGGCAAAACAAGCAATTTTTTAAGTTTTGTTTTGAAATTTTTGTATTTCACTATATGTGACTTTTTCACTGATGCAAAAACCAATATAATGTCCCCCAATATTAAACCAATATTTTCCTTTAAATCCTGCCTCCGATGAATTAGGATTACATATTCATGGAAATCTGAATGAGATATCAGTTGAGCAAAATTTGTCATTCAAAACTATTTTCTGGACCATGGAAGGATCAGCTTCAGGGCTATGTTATTAACAGGACGCTCTTACAAACTGAGCTAATAAGCCTCCATCTCGGTATGCTATGCGCTAAAACAATGTATAATAAAGTAGCAAAATTAGTTGAACCGATAACTTTATTTTGTTACAGTAGTTTTAAAACGTTATACTGCAATTTTCTGATTTTAATAACAAGAGAACTGTAGATCACAATCCTGCATAGTAAAACAGCATAATAGCTATTTCGAGGCAACACAATGGCACTTTATAAATTTAAATGATTTTTGAACTGTCAAGAATAAGCTGATACGAATAATGATGATTAATTATTAACATTCCAGATTGAATAATTTAAAGGGATAAATAAGTTATACATTTAAAGCAATGAAACATCAATAAACGATTTCCACAAGAATAATACGAACATTGAATGTAAAATTTTTACAAATCAAATAGAGGAAATATGTAAAGTATTTGAAGTCAATAACACGCAATATAAGTCAACTTCTATAAAAAAAAAAAAAAAAAAAAAAAAAAAAAAAAACTGAGAGAAAACTTTTTCTAACGTGATACATGTCGCAATAACTAATTAATAATGATTTTTTTCATCATAACTGTAAACATACCTGTGTATACATTTTTAAGGATATTTTAGGTTCAAATATGAAGCATCAGCGTATCAAAAAAAAAAATCTAAAGCAAAACACCGATGTTGGAAAAAACATCGACTGTCTAACATCGATGGTAAAAACATAAATGTTGTAACAGACTTCGATGTCACACCGCTAAGTGCAATCGCTGCATCTGTTGGACAAGAACAGATTGTTTTATTATTATTATTATTTAATTTACTATGTTTTAAATTGCAAATTGTTGATAAAGTTTCAAAACCTTTTTTTTCATTCAAATCTTTAAATATATTTCCGAATTTTTATAAGTTATTTTTGAAACAAATGCTCTAAGATTATTCTTTTCAGAAACTGCTTTAAAATGCAAAAAATAGTTCTTAATTTGTTAGATTTTTTTTAATGTAAGAATAAGTTTATAATCGTAAAAGATGAGATTTGCTAACAACCAATTTTTACCAATTGGTTGGTTGTTAACAATCAAAAATTTTATATTTACATACTAACTGCACATATACGAGTAATTGCCTGTTTTGCATTTCCAATTAATTTTAAATAGTAATTTGCTAATTGGATAACAGTACATTATTATTATTACATTACATTTAGCAATATCTAAAACTTCAGAATTTTCTGTTATTTTTAAAGTTTGACATTTTATGAATAGTGTTAGTGAATAAAAATAATTAATTTAATTGAAATATCATTGATTAAAAAAGTAAATCAAGTATAATGAAGTGCTTCAAGACAATAATTCTTATTACATAGAATTAGCAATAACAATTTTGTTAATTTAAAATTGATTATTAGTGTGTTTCTAATTTGATTTCATCCAAATTTCTTTTAAAAAATGATTTAAATTTAAAAAAAGCTGATATAATTTTTTTTAAAAATCAGATTTACTTACTTATTAAAAAATCGTGATTTTTTCCCCCCAATAATTTAAAACCCCTAGAGGGCGGCCAGTTTCATAAGCCCAGGGTGGCTTCACATCCAAATACGCCTCTGATTTGACTTATGGCCAGCTCTTTATAAATTTGTTTGCTTTGTTTTTTTGGGGGGGAGGGGGGAGGGAGATAAATAAAATACATCGAAGTAATTTGGCAAATAAATTTGTCAAATTAGTGAGCAACCAAAAAATGGGTTTTTTGTTTTGAGCCAAAGTTTTCCAGAGGTTTCTTCATACTCCTCTGCATTTAATACATGCCTATCTTTTATTTTACACTCTCTACTTTTTCTCCTCATATGTTATCATTCTGATTATTTTTGTTCTTCAAATTTAAAAAGGAAATCTTTTTAAGAAAATATTATTTTTTTCTTTCCTGCCAAAAATGTCAATAAGGAAGAGTTACTGCAGCGAAATCATCTAAGTAAAAACTTATTGGACTTTTTTTTTTTTAACTACAAAGTGTTCATTCACTGGTGTGTATTCAATCAGTAGTCGGACAACCTTGTAGTGACTTGAGAAAATCTCTTTTCCTTAAGAAATGCTTTTAAGGTGTTTTTAAAAATGCTTCTCGTAAAATAGGTAACAATCTCACAGTAGTCTTTCTAGTAATTTTGTTGAAAGAAATTTAATAAAGATTTATTTACGAAGTTTTCTACGTAAAAGTGTTTCATAGCTTTTGCATGCATTGGTTAAAGAAGATGAATTTTGGAAAAAGTAATTTAAAATAAAACAAAATTTACGTAGAGGAAAAGGATTAAATATGTGCTCCCTATTTTGTTTTAGATTTAAAATTACTTTCAAATTGAAAAATTCTAGATTTTTGTCTTTCATTAACACCTATAACAAGTTTCTTAAATGTGAGAAGTCAAAACAATGATTAACATCAATTGCTTCTTATCAAAAACGTCGACTTACATTTTTTTATTTCTTAAAGTACCAGAAAAAATGAGGGGTAAATCTTGGCCCTAGTCAAAAAAAAGTCATCAAAAATAGTTTAAAACAAGATAAAACAATGCAAATTGTTAGAGAATTTATTTATTACGGGATTTTTTTTAAACAGAAATCGCAAACATAACTCGCTCTTTCTGCCCGCACGATCTAAGTGTGCCCACATTTGGCACATCACACATTTCCCCCACCCCTTTCCCCGGGTGTCGTCAAAGAAAGTCTCATCACAAAAGATGCAAGTTGCATCGCTTCAGTCTGGTTTATGCCCTCCATTGACATTTAGATTGGTGTAATTATGTGTACCCTTTAAATGCGGACCCATGTTTACACCAACACCACCTACGAAAGATGGTCACTATCACATGTAATATAAAAGCTTGAGTGATTAAAGGTGGGCTTTAAAAAGTAGCTTAAGAACTTCACTTTCTGGATGTAACTGTAAAATTATTTTTAACTAAACATGGGAACATGAAAATAAAACGATTTCACATAACTCTTTACAATTTGCAGTCCAGAAAATAAAAACCAATTTGCACAATAACCACACTGCATCCACACTACTTAAAAGAACGTTTCTAACTGCTCTCTGCTATCTTATACTAGCAAATGGCACCATGAACAGTCCTCGCCGCCAGTCTTCAGTACCTCCTGCAGTCATTAGAGAGAGGTACTCGTATATTTACACATGTGTCCGTTTTTACATCTTCTCCTCTAGAGCTGAACTTTGAATGGCGTCACTCTTTATATTTCGGCTACCGAATGTTCTGATCTGTAATCTGACATGTTCTTAAATGTTTTTCTCTGAAACTTAAGTATTTGCTTCGTGGATATTTTTACCTTTTTTGAGTATCTTAGGTAATGACTCGAACAACAGTTAAAAATGCGCGTTAAAAAGCAATAAAATGCTGGGAGGTACAACTTCACTAACTTTTTACCTATACTTCGACAATAATCAAGCATAGAATTTTCTACATGTCAGCATTTTTTGAGAAAATTATTCCGAAAATTATATATTTATAGCAAATTTTCATCAAGTCCAGTAGTCAGTGAAGCAAAAACCAATAAACATTTCCAAAACCTTTTCAAATTTCAACGAAAACTGCCTCTAGCACATTGAATCTACTAAGAACCGTGTGAATATAAAGATATATTGAGTCACATCAACGGATATTGGCTAACTAGTGTATGTGATGCCAGAAGCGGATCCAGCTTCTGATTTTGGATGTTATTATCTTCGGAAAGGTGGGATTCATGAGTGTAAATTTCGGATAAAATAGGGGGTGTAGGACAATTTTTTCCAACCCAAAACGCAGTTTCCGGCTGAATTTGGTCGCTTGAATGGGGCGTTATAATCTTAAAATCCCCACTTTGTATCATAGGCTGATGATGCACAAAAATTGGGGGCTAAAAGAAGCGAAGGGATGAAGGGGCCGGGGGGGGGGGCGTCCTTGAAGTTTTCATTTATTTATTATTTGTTTATTTTTTTTATTATTATTATTTTTTTTTTTTTTTTTGTAAAACTGGGGTATGTCATTGACTTATAACAGTTCTCATTAAATGACATGAAAAAAATGTGGAACATAACCTCAAAAATCCGGACGGTTGGCATCCGTAGACTTCTCCCTTCAATTCAAAGTTCAATTCTTTTGAAATGGCAAGAGAAAAGTGTATTGATTTAAAATTTTTAGTTTTTATTTTGGTGAAATAAATTAATCCACCCAGGAAAAAAAAACTCTTTCAATCGATCATTAATTTTTAACTCTAAAAATAGGGGACGCAAGGCCCGGAAGTGAGCGAGCAGTTGTCCCTTTGCCCCCCCCCCCCCCCCCCTACGAGCCGTATATGCTCTGGATCCACGCTTATCTGGTGCGCTATGAAAATTATATGAATTTAGCTCTTTGACAAATCCAAAACGGCATTGAAATCACTAGGGGTAAGCATTTAAGTGTTTCCCTCTAAACGGGACACATGTTTCATTAAGAGACATTTTTATTTTCTCAGAGGGCAATCTGTATGTGAATCACAGATATTTTTGACTTTAAGTTATTTCTTTTTCAATTAAATGCATATGTATTTCTTTAAATTCTTACATGTTGTTTGAAAGCTTGATTTAAAAATGTTTAATGATCTTTTGAATTTATTCAATGGGATGAAGCATGTGTTGTAAGGAAAATAATTAATGCATCACCATAGTGGAGGGACACAATAGATGTAATGCTTGGTCATAAAGGGTTCGAAAACGCCGATTTCAAAGAATATTTAGTTTATATTGTTTTACTCGTATTCACAGCAAGTGGGAAATACATTATCGACGATATACGAGAGCTGTTATCAGAGTTTTTTTTTTTTTTTTTTGATGGGAAACCAGAGAACTATGAATAAAGCTCCCTTGCATGAACTGACCTTAAACCTTTGTGTGCAAGCGTGAATTTTTTTTCTATCCATCAACGGCGCGAGTCACAGGGTAAGATTTTGTCGAAGTTAATTTTTCGGGCTCTCATCGTTTTTTTTTTTTTTTTTTTTTTTTTTTTTTAAAGAAAAATGACGGAACGACTGGAGCAGCGCTATTGCATCAATTTTTGGCAGAAACCGGGCAACAGCCAAATTGAAAGCAGTTATAAGATGCAGACTGCTTTCGCTAACGACTTCTCGCACTTTATTTCACATTTTTGGAGGAAAAGCAGAATCATGTGACCTGATTGTTTACTCTCCTGTTATGGACATTGCGACTTCCGACTGTTCTCTTCAACTCAAGAGCTGATGGAAAAATGCACAATTTCATACAAGAAAAGATATCGTGGCAGCAATAACAGCCGAGCTGAACACCATTCCGAAACAGACCTTCTCGAAATGCATCTAACAATGGCAGCAATGCTTGGAGAAGTGTCTGGAGTCTCAAAGAGACTACTTTGAGGTGATTAGGCTTCTAACGCTTCAGGTTTTCCACTTTTTTCTCTTATAGAACAAAGTTTCAGACACTTTTCAAACAGTCCTGGTATCAATGGTGTTTTTAAAAAACAAACGCCTTTGATATGCATAAATCGACGCTGCAAATAGTTTGTCCAACTTCAACAGGGTTTGCATTATTATCAGATACGTCAGTGACACCAATGCAGTGCATACTGCATTAGTATCATAAACGCATGTTGATTGAACTAATGTATCCACCAGCATGATAGTCGGAATCGGAATGATATGGCAGTTGAACAATATAGGGTAACAGTGAATAAGGGAAAGCATTTTCAACACTGCGCTAAAGCTTCAAGTAGTCGCAAAAGAAGCCATATTTACGCCATACCGTGTCAATATAATCTGTTCTGTGTCCTTTTTAGCTAGCTGGTGAAGAAATAGAAGTTAACAATAAGTCTTTGAGTAGAGGTCCTGACATTCGATGAAGCATTTTCCATATAACTCTTCTACATAGGTACTGACAACTGCACTGGTACAGCTCTCGGGTGGTCAGAACAATGTCAAATTTAAGGAACATGATTTTCAGTGACGAATCCCATTTTTCTCTCTCTGGTGATGAACGACCATATCTGTGGAAGCAGACATGACAATAGTCTAAGCTTTTTATTTAGGAATTTTTCATCAGAATTCCTACGTAATTAATAAGTTTTGATTATAAAAATTGCCGTGCTACGAAAACTGCAGTTTTGTTATTACACAAAAGAAACAATGAACTTTGTTCACTGTTTTGAAAATGAAATAAATGTCAGTTTTTGAAAGATAGAGGAGTAATGTATTTCATTCCTTGGGAGTTTTGAAGAAAAATGTTTTACTAAAGAAACAATTATTCTACATTTACTTTAAGCGAAATCAACAAATCATACTTTTGACATTTTGAAATACAATCGCCTTCAAACGTAATTATTCTCAAGTCTCTTTTATTTAGATAAAGAGTGAAATTCCTTTCACATTGTTTTAATACAACACTGATAATTCTGGCACTGAAACTCATAAAAATGTTTTAGTAAGGCAAGGTTTTTGGTTCTTACTATAGGTTTAAAAAAACTTAAATTATCTTTATTATATAGTGTATTAACTGATTGTTACAGAATTAAATGTTTGGTGAAAAGACAACTGTCACGCAGACTAATGTAGAAAAATAATTTTTTAAAATAAAATCAAAGGCTGTCTCTGTTTACAAAATTGTGAGAAGTTCGTCTCGATAAATTAAGAAAACCTGTGAGAAAATACACTTCTGTTTGTGAAAATTGCAACATCACGAAGGAAGCGTCATAGTTTGAATGAAATTTAATACACAGTTGAGTGGTAATGGTACAAATAAATGATTACATTTTCAAACCAAACAAACAATAAAAAGAGATAGAAATTAGTATTTTGTATGGCCACCACGCGCCACAGTAAGAGCTGCTACACGACTCGGCATGGAGTGAAACAAAGTTTGAATATTTGCCTGCGGAAGAGTATTCCGTATTGTTTGTGTGCGCAACCAAAGTTCGTCTGTCGAAGCAACAGGATGAGAATCACGAGCGAGACGCCGCTCAACGAAACCCCACACATGTTCAATCGGTTACATATCCGGGGAATATGCAGTTCAAGGAAGAAGCTGTACCTGCTGTGAATCAAGGTAGGATTTGATTTTCTTGGCGACATGTGGACGGGCATTATCCTGCTGGAATCTAGCCCCTGACAATCCTTTCAGGAAAGGAATAGCTTGGGGCAGTAAAACTTCGTTTATGTATCGGGTTCTGCGTAAATTGCCCACAATTCGTAGCAATTGTGATCGTCCATGATGTGCTATGGCACCCCAAACCATAACTCCGGGTTTTCGTCCACTGTGGCGTTCGATAATGCACTCCGTAATGTGCCGTTCACCAGCATAGCGCCTGACACAAATTCGGCCATCACGGTGCCACAAATTGAAGCGGAAGTCGTCAGAAAAGATGACCTGCTGCCAATCAGCACGCCAGCTCCTATGCACATTGGCCCATTGTAGCAGCAGGTGGCGATGGTTTTGCGTGAAAGAAACCCTGTATAAAAAAATCCTTGCGCGCAGCCCACGCTGCAGCATACGTTTCCGAATTGATGAAGCACACAATGAAACACCTGTTGCTGTTGACCACAGTGCTGCCCATTGTCTAGAAGAAGCTGTGCGGTCTGTCAGCGCCATACGCACCAGGTATCTGTCATCGCGAGCTGACGTCACATTTCGGGGTCCACTCCCGGATTTCCGAGCTGTCCGACCCTCGTCCGTCAACTGCTTCCAAACACGCATGATTGTACTGCTGTTACGCTGCACACGAGCGGCTACTGCACGATAAGACATTTTAGCTTCACGAAGGCCGACGATTCTGCCCCGTTCAAACTCCGTAATTTGCTCGAATTTCGCTTTTTTCGTCGAAGAGGCATAGTAAAGATTCAGTTAACGTTTACTCTAGCATAAAACCACCGCCTCGCTACAGCCGTCTATTCATATTCGGTTCCATCCGCCGTTCAGAGAGCGCTGCTCAGCATGCGCATGCGCTACCGGTCTGCAATTCTAAGCATTTGCATATCATGCCCTACTTTACATTTCCTGCAATTTTCAGCTCACTCGCGTAAGTCCTTCGTGATGTTGCAGTTTTCACAAACAGGAGTGTACAAAAAAAAATAAGAACAAGATTTTTTTAAAAATAAGTTGCAAATGTAAAACGAGTCAGATTTTTAATATCCAAATATAAAGAAAAACTATTAAGTAGATTGAGATAAAAACTGACACAATTTCAACCTTTTACATAGATGAAACCTAAATTTTTCGCATATGAACATTATTAGAGCAACTAATAATGTTCAGATTTTATTTGAAATTCTGTTTCGAGTATAGTGAACTAAAATCTGAAAAATTGTGTAAAATGTGAAAAACAAAAAACATGTATTTTTATTATGTTCCTATAAATTTCGATTTTAGGCGGTAGGAATTGCAGTTATAAGAGCAATTTATACTTAAGGAATTTATTTCTTTTTCGTTCCTTAACTAGTTAAAATACTTTCAGAAAAGCATAAATCAAAAAACCTTTTTGAAATGTAATAAGGTGAGTAATCAAACAAAGTAACTGCACGAATAAATGTGCACAATTTGACGCAAGTGTCTTTGGTGTACAGTCGGTAACTTGAACATTTCTAAACAAATACACAAATCCAATAAAACTGATTTTAAATCATAATTCAGCGGCAACTAAACAGAGTAACTGTTGAAAGAAATTTCCACTACTACTTGACAAAAAAAATTAACAAATGCTCTCATTAGTTGAAAAAAAAAACACTTTTTCTCACTAATTTAAGTGCATAATTGAGAAAATAACTGAATAAAGTAGCTACTAGAGCAACTTCAGGTCATTTGTCTCAATTTTACCTTTGCGGAAGTGGTCAAACAGTTTAGAAATTTTGAACAAATGTATTACTGACTGACACTAGTTTTACATCTTCTACTAAGATTGTGACTAATGGGAAAATGCAGTGCTACAATAATTCCAACTCCCAAATTTTCCAATTTCCAACTTTGATATTGTTTTGTTTACCGTTAAATGATTAGATAGCAACTCTGTAAGTAGACGAACTCCATGATAAATCCATTAACGGACCGCTATATTTCACAGTTCGTTTACTTATATGTTTCTATTGACATAGTAGAAAACTGAAGTCTGAGAAGGTTTAGTGAATACTTGCAAAAATTATGTTTGCTTCTTTTCAGCCTAACTTCCCATAAAGGTAAAAAGTAACTAATAAATGTTTAAAGCAAAATAAAGTGATTAAAGGAAAAATTAAATCATTAAACTAGATTTAATTTTTGACAAAAAGCATTGTAAACGAAACAAAGTCGAAAAAATTATTATTTTAAGAACATTACATGAAAAATTTTGAAAGTAGGTTTTTTGAGGCTCAGAAGAACCTGTCTGTAATCTCCTAAAAACTATCTCAGAGAAAATTGAGTTCGAGTAGAACTTTATTTCCTATCTGCTCTAAAAGATCTTTCCTACAAAGTGTCCTTTCGATGTTCTATTTTTATTTTGAGCATTTTTCTCCTTTAAAAAGAAAATCTTGGCTCTAAGAGGGAAGAAGTATTTTTTATTTAATTTCCGATCATGCTGGAGAGTACGATTAATAATTTTGACGCGAAATGTGTGCATAAGACCATCTTTTAATCTAATTGCGGTAAACCTATTTTTTTTAACAGCTCAAAATAATTTAGTACTTCTGCTCCTAATTGAAATTGAAACTTATGGAAAGCAAGAAAAACATTTGATAATAGAAATAGCATTTTAACTCTAAATAGTCGAAAGATACTAAAAGTGAATGTATTCATTTTTTTTTTTTTTTTTTTTTTTTTTTTTGACCTTAAATATGAGTCATTTCGAAAAGTATAGATTAGCAAAATTAGCCAAAATATGTGTAAATTGAACTGATATTCTTTTAAGAAATAATATATACCGGTTGCTGTGTTTTATGGATCACTCTTTCTATACAATAAACTCCTGATTTATCCGCGGAACAGGGTGACACGGACAAGTGAATTTCACGCATAGTCCGTAACATTGGGAAAAACGATACTAGAGAGTATACAACAGCTAAAACAATTAACAGCACTCACACGTGCATTTACACTGCTATTACGGGCTACTAACTAACTATTTAAACAGTATAAGTAAAGGTGGATGTAAAAATATATGTAAAAGCTAAAAAAGAATCGTTCATTACTAGAAACGGATTACATAATTACGCGAGCGAATTGCACAAACAGGTTAACTGAAACGGAAAAAAGTTCGGTAACGCCCGAAACGCATAGGAGCAGGGAGGGGAGGGGGATTTTTCGAACAAAACTGGTCCGTTCACCCGTTTACAACAGTAAAAGGTGTTGACGTAAAAATCGGGTAGCAAATAGATAAGTTTCGGGAACCTTGGAAGGATGAGAGTTAAGTTAAAATGGGTTCAATTTGCTAAATTTAGCAAATCGCTGCAATTTTATTTATTGATTTATTTAGTTTGTTTTTTGAAAGAGTGAAACACCGCGGATAACCAGAATGCATGTACAGATAAGATTGATCCACATTTGCAACATTCAATTAACTTTCTGGCTGTTCCAATTATTTAAAAGACTTTGTAATTGCTGATGAATAAGAGTCCTAATAATAGTATTTTATTTATTTATTTATTTATTTTTTTTTTTTGGCAACTTTATTATAAATCATTTTTATTTTTCTAATGTTTATTCTTAGACCCATTAGAAACAACTTGTTTCAATGCTGAAATTTCCCGATTTAAAATATTAATAGGTGCAATTACTGAAATATGAAATCTAAACAAATTGAAGAAATGAGTCTGATCTTATTTTCAAAAGAAGCAAGTTTTTTTCTCACTTAAAAATTCTTTTGTAAAATAAATGTTTAACGGATGAGAGAGAACAGACGAATAATGCATTCAGACGACTTGATGAATACAGGGGATAGGAAATCGTAAATGATACACGAGAAAAAGAAAGCATTTCTAAAGCTTCTCGTTAAATATTAAAACGTTTATTTTTATTACAAGTATCTACTGCAATCGTCTTCTAAGCAGTTTTGTCTCGAAATTGCAAAAAATAACTTTTACTTTTGTTGAATTTAGGAAATGACTTACATTTTTTGAAGCGAAGTTTCTAAAAAAAAAATATTTTGCCTGTAACGATACCCGTCTGACTAATTATCATAATAAATGTTCAAAATCTATTCCTCGAAAGAATATTATTCTTATCCCATTCGTTAAATAATGAGTTAGTTTCATTTTCAGAGAAGTAGTGATATTATTTATTTAGGTATAGCTCACAATATGCTACAGTAAACAAAAAATGCTACATTAATTAATACACAAAATAAAATTAACAAAATTGAAGACTTCATTATGAAAGGTTGGAAGATAAATGCCCTCAAAGGGGAAAAACGGCAGAGTTTTCTCTGTTCATTTAAGTTCCTTTTGGCATTAAAATGAAAACATAGAGATCTGCAACCGTTGTAATGCCTCTGCTAGTTAACTTTACAAGTAGAGCAAAGAACCGAAGATAATTAAAATCTGTTCTGGGAGCAAAACATTTTAATTTTAACTATCTCAGACGCGGCATTTTTAATACCATAGAATAGTAGAAAATTATTACGGTAGGATAAAATACAAATTTTGCAAGCATAGCAATAAACAAAAGGTATTTTAAATCAGACCTTAGAACAAAACCTTTTAGCACCGTAAAAGAACTCTGAATTAGATTCACTTACGCTCAAAAGTAGCGAAAAATCACGTTTCCCTTTTCACTCTTTGCGCATAGCGGGCAGAAAATCATTTCATTAATTTAATTAACTTCATCGCGCGCATATCATTCGTCGAGAAAGAAGTTCAACTGTATCTTTTCTGTATCCTAAATTCTGTACTTTCACTTTCAGAATTCCCCTGGGGATGAATCTTCATGCAAATTCAAAATAGCTATCAGGGGCACCGAACTAAATTTTCGGAAGGGGAAATGCTTTCGATTTCCCGAATGACACCCCGAATTCTATAGAATGATAAAAGATGATCATACTCATACATTTACGCCCAATGAAAAAATACATTGAACATCATTATTATTTTTTAAAAAGTCTAAAAAACATTTAAGTTTTGCGATCCAGTTACCAAATTAAACGAATCGGCAGACAAAATTTGCTGAATAAGAAAAACTTTTGGAGGTCACATTGACCTCCCGTGACTTTCCATCGGGACACCTTTAATAGCTGTATCTCTTTTATTAGGCTGCGATCTAACCCTCAGGATTCGAGGACAAAACTACAAATCCACAATTTGTGCAGCGGTTGCCATTAACTCAAATACCTCTCACGGTTATGCTGCATCAAAAAAAATATATACTTTTAAACTCAATGTATAAGCAACACTTAGAAAATATTTGAGATAGAAACTTTATTGGCTCCGAATCCATAAATCTCACATTGTGTCAAACAAGGTATGTTATACAGTTGAACCTTTTTAAAACTAATTCAAATTGACCTTTAAAAACAATTCGACGAAACCGTAGTTTGTCTCATTCGAAAAACAATATAAAGCAAACAGTAGAACGGGAATCGTAAATCTAGTTCATCTTAGCCGTAATTCGTTTTAAGCGTGTTCAAATTAGCGAAGTTCGACTGTACTTATATTTTCCAAACAAACTAAATGAGTATTTAAAGTACCAACGAAATTGTTTAACAAATAAAGGAAATCGAATTCTAATTCATTAAATATTTCTGTTTTTTTTTTCCTTTAAAAAATCAAAAAATTGTCTTTTTTAATCGTTTTTATTTTCCACCTCATTATAAAAGGTTGTAGACGCTTAAGAAGTTTTGCACGCGATAATTTACTTGAAATGCAAAGGAAATTTTAAAAGGGAAGCTTCTGGGGTTAGCAAAGTAAATTCGAGGCGCTTGACATGACGAAATGTATTTACTGTCTTTCATAAAAGAAATATAAAAGTAGAAATTATTTTACATAACTATACACTGTTAAAACTACAGGATGCATTAGGCACCTTTCAGTTGAGAAACGCTTGTTCACCAGCGGCACCCAATACGGAGCCGAAATCGCACCTCTAAATAGGGTGAAAAACAGGCACCTTTTAAAAACTAGACAGCCGGAGTGAAAAAAAGGAACCTTCGGAGAGAGAAATGGCACCCTTCCTTTTGATCCTCCTCCTCCCTCCCCTGTATTGTGTGCGTTTTTGAATACAGTTGTGTATTTATTTATTTATTTATTGTTTTTTAAGTTTTGTTTTGATTTATGATATTCTACGTTTTGGACATTTTTCACATTGAACTCGGTATTGGAAATGATTAAAACATGTAATTACAGCATTTGATCATATTTCAGAGTTTTCAACATAGTTAAGAAGTGCTCATACAACTACTCATTTTCCGTCGTAGGGTGCAAAGACGGAGCCACAGGGTGCCATAGAGGCTAGGAAATATTGTTCCGATATCTTTTAGCACCTCAGTGGATGAAAGAAGGTAATGAAGGGCCATCAGCCCACGCAGTAGCCAATAGCGACTCTTTTCCTCCGCAAAGGTGCCTCGCTCGCACATGCGCTGTGCACTCCGGCATAAGTTCAATTCAGCCATTTAATGGCGGACGACGATGCTGCAACGTAGTTGTTGGTACATTAAATTTTCACATTTGAATCGACGACGAAACTGGATTAAAATTCCTCATTTCTGAGACAAACCTTCAAAACCTTGCGTAAGTAAAGGCATTTAATCATGGTATAACATTTAAGGCTTTCCAACAGGCTTTTAGTGTTTTCAGAGTTGTGTTTCAACAAAGTAAACTGAGTACAGCTTATTGTTTATAGTTAACCGTTTTAACATAGTGATGTATGGCTTTTTTTTATCACGTGTACTAATATATGGTGTTCATTGCTTGTCACGTCTGCGGTCTCACGGATTTTCCCCAAAATTGTTTATTGTTAGCAATACGAAATAATTAATAAGTAACCGGGATGAAAATTCAATGATGTAACTAACTGCTACAGCAGACAGACTAAATGTCTTTATCTTCTCGATAAAATAATTGCGTAGACGTAGCAAAGAAAAAAAAAAGCTTTGAAAAGAAATCTCTCTGTGTGTTTCATGCCATATGACTCATTACGTGAAAATATTTCGCTGGTGTTATTTCAAAAACCGAATGCAGTGTCTAGACGCGTTTATTTTTTTCTCTCTCTCTAATTTCTGTTTCCAATGCTTTTCATTATGTAGGATGCTAAAAATTTGTTTTGATTTTTAATGTCAAAAAAGTTTCTATTTAACAAAGAAAAAAAAGTGCTTTTTTAGATTACTTATTTTCAAATAGGATATTCAAATGTCGAACTATATAATACGTATCAATATGTTACTCTCGATTAAAATATTTTGAACGTTTATGAAACGCCTGCATTTTATGAAACGATTTGATTTTTTCGTGATTGTAATATAACTGAATATTTTTGGCTGTGCTTGTAAATTATCCATAAATGCCTACACTCTTATTTTTTAGTATCATGCTATAGTAAATGTCAATATCATTCAAAACTACAGCAATCCAAGGGTTTTTATGAGAGTTAGAACTCAGATAGAGGAATTGAAGTCATGAACACTTCTACATTATGTTGGAAAGTCTGAAATGTGATCAAATGCCTTAAATGACAAGTTTTAATCCAAAATGAATTCAATGTGAAAAAAGTACCAAGACTTTATCTATCATAAACCCAAACAATACATAGAACACAATAATATTCAAAAACGCACACAATCGGGGGGAGGGGGAAGAGGATCTACTGTAGAAATCAGTGAGGGTGCCATTTTTCTCTCCGAAGGTTCCTTCTTTTCCCCCGCGCTGCCTGTCTTTTAAAAGGTGCCCATTTTTCGCCCTAATAAGAGGTGCTAGTCCGGCTCCGTATTGGGTGTCGCTGGTGAACAAGCGTTTCATCCCTGAAAGGTGCCAAACGCAACCTGTAGTTTTAACAGTGTAGCTTTAATTCATCTGACCGGGCTCTAACTCAGTGTTTCTCAACCTCTTTTGACCCACGGGCGCGGTAAAAGCAAATGAAAAACTTTGCGGATCGGTGAAATCTTTATCGTTTTCTTAAAAATTCATAAAATAAATAATATGAATAATAACTCTGGGGTCGTTAAAAAACATGTGAAAAAATTCAGGGTTCTGATGTTTTTTTTAACAAAAAGTAATGTTAAAAATTAATAAAAAAAATAAATATCTACCCCTTCACTTGGTATCAAAGATCTGTCACAAATACGTTATAATTTAAAAACGAGTAATTATTTAAAACATGTGAGAAATTATACATTTACTAAAACATGACGTATTCCGAAATTGAAGCATAGCTGTACTTATGGATTATTTACATGATGAGCCAAAAAATATTCAGGAATATTACAATTACGGAAAAACAAAATCGTTTCATAAACGTTAATCAAGAGTAACAAAATAAAATGCACATAGAGTTTTTCAACCAATTAAATAAAAAACCAAAAGAAATTTCTAACGCTATCACTAACCGCTAACAGGAATTCTAACACTTGAATGAAAAAGCAAAAAAAAAAAAAGCTAGACTGAGAGAGATTTTTTTTTCGCTAGCTTTCTGTTATAATCTACGAAGCACAAGAAACATTTTTATTAAGGTTCTTTTGGTGATTAATAAAAGCTGCTTATCGAGTATTCAAGAAAATAATGACAGATATTTTTAGTAGCGTTTTGAATGATGGAAATTTCACGATAGTAACGGTAAACGGGAACTAGAAGACTAACGGTTACCGAAAAGCAATAAATGCACTTTTAAACACTTAACTATGTTTGAAAGCCCTAAAAGCTACAAAGTGATCGAAAGCTGTACTTACTTGTAATTTCGGATAATTAATCCTAGAAAAGTTGTGTTTTAATCCAATAGTGTACTTCATTCAATGTGAAAGACACACAAACGCAATCATCATTTGTCCGCCATATTGAGGTGGTTGAATGTATGTCTAAGGCAAAAAGCGCATGCGCAATGAGTCTTTCTGCGATTGCATGCTGTTTTGGCTCCTCTGCTCTATTTTCTGGCTTGCATTGCACCTTCAGGCACTATGCTTTCACCGTAGAGGGAATATTTTCACTCGTCTGGAATCCCTGGTTATAACAGTGTATAGTATGGCAAGTAAAATCGAGGTTTATGATAGTTCAATAAAATGACTTTCTTTCATGCTTGCAAGGATTTAAATTCAAAATAAATGCTACAAAAGCTAGTATGTCTCTATTTTTTATCAAGCTTCTATCTTCACAATTTTTAGTGATAAGTTATGGTTATTTAAGACAAAAAAATTATTCAATCGCCTAGTTCCCGCTAACAAAATTGAACTCATTGCCGCATTAAAGATGGTATGAAAACAGTATCAGTGGCTTTTAATATAAAGAGCTGATGGAATCCCCAAAAGTAAGAAATCTGTGATGTTAGAAAAAAAATGACGTGACAAAATATTGATATTAATTCGTTTGAAAATGTTTTTTCCCTCTTCAATTTTTATGTTCTATTTTTTTGATTCAATGTAACCATCATCACTCTAAACTTTGGAATATTCCGTCTATTGTTATTTTTAATTAAGAAGGGGAATGTGGCGCAAAGTGAAATGGTGAAATATTTACTATGCTTTTAGCGCAACCTATCTAGTAATATTTTAACTATGTAGTATCAAATGCAATCTATTTCAGTCAAGAAAAAATTACCTCTGAAAATCAAAGAATATGATAACACAAGCAGTTTTCAAAAATTAAAGTACTCATATTGTAATATTTTGACGTAATTCATTAATTAGTTTTGTTATTATTAAATGATGAAGTTTTTGTGATTAACATTTAAAATATTAATTGAGACCTACTAATATAGAGTACAGTATTTCTTTCTTTAATTTTAAGCTTATTTATATTTTAAATGATGTGTACAATTAATCAAGTGCATGCGGGGCAAAGTGAAACAGTTCATTACATTTATTTTTTCAATCTTTTTTTCCTATCATTTACGTAGGGGAGGGTGGGGCACAGTGAGAGGAAAAATATATAATTCAAGAAATTTGGATACTTTGATTCTGTAAAAAAAAAAAAAAAAAATGAGGTGGACTTGTATTGCTTCTTAAGTGTACAAACTTTTGAAACACAAAAAACTTCATTACTACAGTCGGACCTCCATATATCGAAGTAGCAAATTGCCGGAAAAAATTCGATATATAGAAATTTCGATATTTAGAAACGATCTTATTTTATCCTAAAAATCTCCTAAAACATTAAAATTAAAGCTAATTTTCGTGTATGAAACCTAATTTCTAATTGATACGAGCATCGAGTTAAACGAAAGTTAATAATTAAAAATATAACAGAAATTACATTTTTGCGCCTTCATACATCTTCATTCTTCTGCAATTCAACTTGATCCGCAACATGAGGGGATTTTCGTTTTGACAAATCGAGAGAAAAGTAAAAAATTAATCTACTTAACTTGAATGATTTTTACTGCATCTAAAACGATTACTAACGACAACCAACAGACAAAAGGGATGACTTGAAACTGATTTTACTATGTTACTGGTTACAACTAAGATATTTGAAATAAACTTGTGGGAATTTAAAAATTCTAGAACGAAACAACGACCTATCTACACACCCCTGAACCCCAGATTCCTTATGAGTTTCGCAGCAACCTTTAGTGAACATAATTTGCTCCCTTAAATTTTATTTTTCATGAGACAAACAGTCTAAAGAGAGAAAAAAATCTACGAATGT
This sequence comes from Uloborus diversus, assembly GCF_026930045.1. Classification (NCBI taxonomy): domain Eukaryota; kingdom Metazoa; phylum Arthropoda; class Arachnida; order Araneae; family Uloboridae; genus Uloborus; species Uloborus diversus. Next base: position 175,921,221 of record NC_072733.1, on the reverse strand, counting down.
CTCGAAATTTTTTTTCGATATATAGAGATTTTTTCGATATATAGAAACAATTTTTCTATGTAATGAACATAGGAATTTGCTGGGATTTCGATATATAGAAAATTTCGATATGTGGAAGTTCGATATATGGAGGTCCGACTGTATTTACATTTTTTGAGATAATATAAAAAAAGGAAACGTAAAGTTTCGTCTCCCTGTGCCCCACGCTTGGGCACAGTGAGACAGCATGTGGGGTTGAATGAAACATATTATGTTCAAAGTTTAAAATCAAAATTAAATCATAATAAAAAATATTCTAATTACATTGTATATCTAAAAAAAAATATTTTCCAACCACGAAAAAGATTGATTTCGCTTTGTATCATTTCTTTTCGTTGGAGTTGTTATCAACAATTTATTATTTTTATGCGGAACGAATGCAACATCTGTTATAGATGGTGAAATAAATATAGTTAAAATGGTTTTATCTTTTGCGCCAAAAACTAATGTACATGTAGTCTCCATCGTTATCAGCTACCATTAGAGCATTTCCACTTAAAAGTAATTCTGCTTGATGGCGAATTCTATCAGAACAAAGTCTCCTTCAAGTGTCGCACGATCCAACTCTTGAAACCCAGAAAATAGATTTTCGCACTCATTAACATATTCTGATAAGATACCAGATCACCCATTCAATTTTTTCTACCTCATTAGTTGCGTCAAATAAGTCAACATTTTTTTTCTATATTTTTGAGATTTTTTTTTTCATTTTTCTCTCTAGTTCTTGTGTTTTTTTCTTATAAAATTTGTTTTCTAGGAGTATCACTTGCAATGATACTTTTACCATTTTTATGCTCTTTCATTACTTAACCTTTTCTCTCTTCGGTTTTTAAATATACTTTGAAACTCTAAGAACCTGAGAAAACACTCACTGATACACTAGTTCTGTATCAGTTTTATCTATAATTTACAAGTTATTATGATCTAATTTATTTGAAATGCCACTTAGAAACAGTAGGTTAATTACGAATGAATTTCTCATAGAATCGTCAGAAAATGTCCCTTATCGTCTTACGTGGTTCAATTCGAATTTTTGATGAGGTGAAAATACCTGTAAAGTAAATAAACAGTAAGTTGAAAACTCCGAGATCATAAAATAAATTTTAAAAAACATCCTATTTACTTCCTTTTACAAAAAAGGAAGTATTGTATTCGCGAAAAAAATTTCAATCATAAATCTGCCTTAATTTCTATTTTGCTCACCCCCGAATGAATGTTGGGTTTTTTTGACTCGACCACACATGAATATATGCCTAGAAACGTATAGACCCCCAAAATATCGATTTTGACGATCCCCGAGTTGATTATAACGAGTTTTCTCGTGACGTCTGTATGTACGTATGTATGTGCGTATGTGTGTATGTATCTCGCATAACTCAAGAACGGAATGTTCTAGAAAGTTGAAATTTGGTACGTAGACTCCTAGTGGGTTCTAGTTGTGCACCTCCCTTTTTGGTTACATTCATATGCTCCAAAGGAGGTCTTTTGCCCCTTTTTGGGGGGAAATCATTGTTAATTTCGATGTAAACTCAAGTGGTGTTATAATTTGGTGGACACTAGGCGATATATCGCCAGTCTTTTGGTTGCCAAGTTTTGTCGCTAACTTGGCGACAAATTTGGCGATTTTTTTTATTTTTTTAAAATCTGGTTTCAATTTCGCCACTGTTGGTGATATTTAGAGAGTAAACTACTGAATCACATTAAAACTGCCAATAATGAGAAAATTACATTAAATTGGAGTAAAAGGAAGTCATGTGATGCACACATCAGCTCGTTTTCGAATCAGAATTCGGGATGGGGGCACAGTGAGACTGTCTCACTCTGTCCCAATATGAATGGCACAAGACAGTTAAAGATGGCCGTGAGGACGCCGAAGACGAACAACGCGCATGGAAGCCTTCGACTTCAAAAACTGACGAAAAAGTAGACAGGGTTCGTGAATTCTTGAAACATCGACCTTCGGGCAAAGCATCTGGGGAGATGAGTGAAGAGTTGAATCTAACTTACTACTGCGTTCAAAAAATTGTGACCGAAGAATTGAGCATGCGATGGTGGGTGCGAAACTGGTTCCCAGGGTTTTGACCACCGAGCAGAAGGAAACACGTGTGCAAATGAGTCGTAAAGTACTGGAATACCAGACATATCTCTCTCGAACTTCTTTTCGTTTCCGCTCATCAAAAGAAACCTGAAGGGAAGACGTTTTCAGTCGATAGCAGACATTCAAAAAAGTGTAACCAACAATCTAAATGCCATCCCGGAATATGCGATTAAAAAATGCTTTGAACAGTGGAAAGACCGCTACCGCCGGTGTACCGAAGCTCAAAGGGATGTATTTCAAAGAATAATAAGTGCATTTGTCAAAAAGTTCAATGAGATTGTTGTTCCGGCAAAAGTTCAGTTACTTTTCAATTGCACCCTGTATATTTTGTTATTTATACTACGTTTCTTCCCGAAAAGTGAAAATTTTCCTTTTTTTTCCTTTTTCTTTTTTCGAATTTGGGATTGGTTAGAATTTTTTTTCCTTTTCTTTTTTAAGATGACATTAAAAAAAATACCTATGGAGTATTATGGTGCAAAGCACATATTCATGCTACAATTTGTTGCTGTTCTATGAATTTTTAAACGTCTCAAGGGTTTTTCGGACACCATGCACAGTTGATGCTTTTTCAGAAATTTTCTTTGTTCTGACTATCGTTTTTGGAGCTATTTTTCCTACCCCCAGTAGAGATTTTTAAAGCGACGATTGACGTAATTGAAAAACTGTTAACCTTATTCTGTCAGGAGTTTATAGAGACCAATTTCCGCATTCCAATGGATACTTTCAGGAAAATTTTTCTTTTTCTAAAGGATAATTTTGGGGACTACTGCCCTGTTCTAATTGGATTCTTCAGATCCAACTGTCTTTATTCTAGCAACAGTTTTTAACTAAATTATGACCATAACAAAAATGACTGCTCCTTGATATTGTTCAAGATTAAAAGCGTTTGAACTGGCAGCACCAACTTTTGGAGACGGAAGCCATCTGTTGAGTATTGGAGGAACTACATTTAAAATTATAATTTCATTTTTCTTCCCCCCCCCCCTTTCCTCTTCCTGATTAGTACATGTACCAATCATTCTCTCAGTTGGATAACTCTCTCAAGCTTCAGACAGCTACAAATAGAGATACTTATTTTTAGCTACCCGGTATGTGCGCGTGTGTGTGTATATTCTTGTGAGTTATTTATTAATAAACGACTTTTATTTTTACATTTCAATTTACATTATTTGGTTTTTCTAATGTCTTTATATGATCTCTGTCTTTATCACGTATTGCATTTTCATATAATCGGACTTTCGCTTACAGAAAGCTTAATTTACAGAAAAGCTTTATTAAAACTGCTAAAGAGCACAACATATTTATTTTTAGTGAGTGTTTAACAAGAGTTATTTTTAGTCTGTGCAAACTTTAATTCTGGGTCAACATAGAAGCTCGAGAAAATACCATTAATCTTCTAAAAGACGAAGTGGCTGAAATAAGGGCGAATATTTCCCCTTGTCTGACGGAATTACATGAGTTTAATTGTGATCTGGAAAACATTCAAATGATATTTGCCTCCCTAACTATTCCCAAACTTCTTGGCGAAACCATACAGGTGCTTGCTCTATTTGATTTCCTCACACTAGTTCTGTGAATATTAAGTTAAATTAAATAATTCTGCTCTGAATATTTTATGCATTGTGATGAAAAATTGGGTTTAGACACCTTGCATTGGGTAAATATTGGTTGCGGGAATAAGATAAATGAGTTCAATTCCCCCCCCCCCCTCTCTCCTTCGAAAAGAAAAATTGAAGTTACCAATGGATTCTTTCTGGAAAGCTTTGAAATTCAAGTTAGATAAGTGATAACACTTTCAAAATTTTAAAATAAAAAATACGATTATAATTGCATTGAATTAGTAGATGAGATTTAAATGGAATTAATTATTTGTCCAAAAAAATAATAAATATATATTCTTCAAATTAGTTGCATGAAATTTCAAGCAACACTTTATCTATAATTAACTTTTAGAAGTGTTTCATTTCTCAAAAAAAGAGAGGAAAATCATCATATTTCAAGGAATTACATTGAAGAGTTTGTGACATATACCAGGGCTGTGGAGTCGGAGTCGGGCTTATTTTGGGGTAAAGGATTCGGAGTCGGAGTCATTCGAAACAGGCCTACTCTGACTCCGGGCTTCTTTTTTTCAATAATATTTACCGACTTTCATTGCATTTTTTAAATAACTTACCACCAATTAGTTCGATTACAAGTATAAAGGCCTACTAATAACAAAATAACTGTCTTTGGCAACCAGCAGACTTGATCGTTTATCAAACTTTCTGAATAGCTATTTACGCCATCCCCTAGTTTGCTTGTTTTTGTACTCTCTTTAACTAATAGCAACTGTCATCAAACGGATTTGTTGCCTAAAGTAATCCCTTTCAAATAAAAATAATAACTAGTAAAAGGAACGTATTCTTTGAACAAGCCGGCGTCCGTAGCTTGAGAGAAAACTTCTGAGGGTGTTCGGTAAATTCAAATAAATGTTGGCACGGCGAATCCAAAAGATCCGATAAAATATATAACCCCTTCCCATGAGGGGAGGGAGGGAATTGAAAAAAAAAAAAAAAAAGCCGGAGTCGAAGTTGGACGCTTCAAAATCCAGGAGTCGGAGTCAAACATTTTCCTTCCGACTCCACAGCTCTGACCTGTACTTTATCAGTTTAAATTGTACTGTAATGTGTCAAATACAAAATATTTTTTTATGACTTACATAACAATGCTCACTGTCAAATTTGAAAGTTTCATAGTTTGTTCCAATTGCTGGAGACAAAAGAAAAAGAACCTACAAGACTGCACAGCCCAAGAAATATTTTATTGTGTTAAGATTATTTTTATTATACATTGCTATTAGGTTTCACACAGGTTATTAATGTTTTTAAATAATTTTAAAATGGATTTTTTTAGTAAATGTTTCGTGTTTAATTAAAATGTTTCGTGCGTTTTTATTTCCTGCAGTCAGGACTAGATTGGCCTTTAAAATTAAGGAAAACTCGGTTTCGTTTCAAGGCCCTCACTTTTAGTTTGGGGAAATTTTTCGAAAATTCTATGCACATTGATGCAAAACTTATTTGTGCTACTAGTAATATTTACAAAAGTGATCCAGTAGAATTCAATAAAGTTTATTCCACCTTCCCAACGAATTGAATTTTCGTACATTACACATATTGTACTGCAATGCTCGACGAATAACGTAGTAAAACGTTTAAGTCAAATTTAACACTTCGCAAAAAAAAAAAAATTAAGTGACATAAAGGTGCATTATAACAGAGTTGAACCAAATCCCATGCCAGAAAACATAACTTGTGACCAGTTTATTAAATGTGTCCTCAACTTCTATTATTATTGATTTCTTCCAAACATTTTTATTTAGCATGCGGCAACGTTAGCAATTTAAAAATGCTCTTAAAAGCAGAAACTGTAATTGTTAATCACAGTTTTTTTAGTCATTTTCTGGCTCCCTAAAAATTCTGAGGAGAAGCTCAAGTTTTCTGACTTTTATGGGGTAATCTGGCCTCCCTGTAGCTGTTCTATAGCACAAAATTCTTGACTAATTATGTAGTAACAAGAAATAAAGAAATATTTAACTACACTTTCTGAATCGACAGTACAAAAAGTAATAAATTATTTTTTTTTTCCTCGAAAATTAATAATAACCTAACATTCATGTTTTAAAAACGATACCAGAACAGCTCGCATGAGCGGCGGTTGTTATGTGTTTGCAAGTTCTCCATCTTCTACTTTAGGACTAACTTGCAATAGTAAAGAATTTTTAATTTAATAAAAAAGAAATTAAACATATAGTCATACATTTACGTAAATGTTCATCAGTGGAAGTATCGTGGCGAACGCAATGGAGGTGTTCATGGGGTCCGCCCCCCCCCCCCCCCCATTTTTTGACCATCTCAATGATCTAAGCCCCTATCCCCTCGATTCGTTTTTCTTGTCTGTAAACCTATTTATAGCAGTCATCTCACTGCGTGCACTGTTAAAACTACGTAACAACGAAGTCAAAAATGCTTTCATTTCTTGTATTTCATAATTCTACATGACTATATAACATGAATATTCATCGTACAGCGTAAATTTATTTAGATTTGTAGTTGCAAAATATGAGGCAGCAAGAAGCTGTAAGAAGGGTTGTAAAATGTGGACTATCGTATCCAAAAATAGCAGTTTTTAAATCGAACCCAAAACGTTGTGAACAACTTGATGCTACTCAGTAATGTTTAAAAAAAAATGAAATACAGCAGGCAAAAAATTGGCCATCAAAAGGGGCTCGTAAATTAAATCGGATTTGAGGAATTCCCCCCCCCCCCCCGAGCCCGAGTCCTTAATTTTAACATGCATTACCAACTCTAATACAGCCGTATGTATGCTTGAAAGGGCCTATAAAATATATTCTGGATGTGCTACTGATGGTATACTCCATTTAGTGCTAAAGAAAATCATTACTTCAATTTAAAGTAAGAAAATAAACTCTGAAAATAATAGAACTGTCAACCTTATGGAATAAAAACGCAAGAAATTGGGCCACAGTTTCAAGGGAGAAAAACAGGAGATTTTAAACAATGCTATTCGAGGGGAAAGACATATTAAGTTAATGTCATTTGCACTAAGACAATTATGCCACCTTAGCTATGATTTCAATCATGTTAATAAATTGGAAGAAATATGTAATACTTGTAGTAAAATAAAGAAAATATGCTGAAAAAAAAATTCAAGAATTTTTTACAGCAGTACATTTCAAGTAGAACAATAACCTTCTATTGCAAACGCAATTTTTTTGGAGGGGGGAGGGGGACCTGAAAGCAAGGAATGCCGAAAACACCTTTGAATTTTAACTCATTAGGTTTTGCACATTATACAGTTCAGGAAATTATCAGAATAAGGGCAGATCAGAAACAGATGCTAAAAGATTGATGCCCAATCACCTGCAATGAGCTCAAATTGCCTAAGTCTTTTTCTCAGTTGCTTATGGTTGCATACTGCACAGAAGAGTGGTGCGATTGGGTCGTGGAAAAGTCGAGAAGCTATGGCAGAGCCCTTTAATCAGGATTAGAAAAAGGGTTTTTTCTTTTATAAATGAAAATCTCGACAAATTACGAAAAAATGATGATAAAATAAAAATCTAGAATAAAAAAAACCCCGTGAGATATTGATATCTAAACGTAAAACCAGAAGAAATAGACAAAAAACGGGAGAGTTTGCAGATCTGATGGAAAACAAAACAAAATCGCTTTACGTTCACTCAAGAAGTTTTATTCTGGAAGAAAATTTTAATATCGAGTCGGTACATTTAGTAGCGGAAAAATTCAACCTTTCTTGACGGTTCAGACTGCTTTCAGTTGTACAAGCTTAGAGTATACTTAGATGATTTACGTAACCACCAGAAAAGTGTCTTAGTTTTGTTATGGTACAGATGGAGAGAAGCATCTAACGCATCACTTCAAAGCACTCGTTTGTATTCTATCAGCAACTACTCGTGCAATCAATATGGCCTTCCGCAATCATAGCTCATTAGGGGTCCGGCGTTTATGCTTCTTTTGGTCCGTTTTCCAGTTCAAACTGCGAAGTCCATTTCTGAATGGTTTTTGGCGAATGGTGTGCAGATGATCAGCTAGCATCCTCGACTTTAGTACTTTCCATGCTACTTAAATGCATCCGATTTTTCTTGCTCAACAAATGAAAGACTGCAGCAACCACCAATTTACTTTGCTTAAAAGCTATTGAAATTTGGTTTTAAAACGCGTACGCAGTATTTGTAATTTTGTAGCAATAGGGTTCTAGGTTGCAAAATAAAAGAATTATACTGCTATACATAATCATCTAGAAAACTTTTCAATGAAAATCTGCTCACATTTTGAACTTTGCACACATTTTACTCAACACTTTGAAACGTTCAGTTATATAGTTTTGCTCCTCATTGCCTCATATTTATGTACATTTTGAGCACATAAACCAGTTGGCGTTAATAATCATGAAAGGTTCATCTATTAGCACTAATTGGTTTATATGCTTTGAATGTACATAAATATGATGCAATGATCAATTGAATTATAATAAAAGGTTCATCTGTTCAATTTGAGGTTTCTTAAAGAAAAAATGCATTACATAACTCTAAAAGGGGCGTTGACTACTCCTGATGTACGTTGTTAGTAAGCAGACTGGAAATATATGTTGTAGCGTGTAGACATTTGTATATGTGTTGTCTTGTGAAATACAAATGTGTTATGGGAGAAATAGATATTAACTCATCTAATTAAGGCAATATCGTATACGATTTAAATACATAAATTGATGAATAGTCCAGATATTAAGAATGGTGGATTTAAAATAATTTTTGCCAATAAAAGAGGATTTTATAATCATCAAACCCAAAACTTATATTATTTAAAGGTGCACCGATCATTTTGAAACACAAGGTGCATTCGTTGAGAGTTATTAAGTTATGTTTTAGGAACAATGATTTTTTTTTCGTGTTCAAAATCATATAAACTCATAAAGCTCACGTTATAAAGATTTGTATTTAAATTTAAACTCAAAGAAGAAACTAGACAACGAAAAGAACTAAAATGTAGTTTGACATTTTAAGTTCTTTGAAATTTAATTTTACACTAATGGCAGTCTAGGAATAAAACTTTGGAGGAAAAAAGTCCGTAATGTCTAATGAGAGACGAATTAAGTTCTTAATTATCAGGGAACAAATGTTTTACTTCGAAGGAAAATAATTCTTTCTTCACCAAATTTACTTCTCTTCTGAACAATTTATTTAAACGTTTGTAGTCCGCTCTAATCTGAATTTCTTTAGTTCAAAAAGATTTTGTTTTCACTTTTATTTCTCACATTTAGTGTTGCTGGAAAAATAAAACATGTTTTGCCAGACTGAACATTTTATTGCTATTTCTGCAGAGAAGGCAGAGACCCAAGAAATCCCCTACACCAGAGCAAAAGTGTTATACACTGCGTAGTAAAATGGTATGAACACCTACTAATTTTGAGATATCTTGACAAAATGTATGAAAAATTTCCAGAAAATGCTAATCTGGGTACGAGTACGATAATCGCATCTATTACAAAGAGATACAATGTAAAATGGCAACATACAGGTATGAGTAAATTAATTTTTAACGAACTTACACATACACTTGCATTACATTTCTTTTATATAACCTCCAAAAAAGTGTATAACCTTTTGTCAAATGTCGGGAAGCCGTTGGAGATCACTGGCAAGGTGTTGATTGTGATGGAAGCGACGTAGCGCCCTAAATCGTGGAGTGCAGATGAAACGTAATCAAATCTGCTGTCGTCTCAGTAGGGATCCTCCAGCTCCAGAAACATATCGAAGTCACAAGAACTCATATCGGGTAAGTAAAAAGGGTTGTTCGAGGTTTCTCCTTGCTGCTGTCACAATAGAAGAGTGACATTGTTTGCGACATGACAACGCTTCTGCGTAATGTGCCACACAGTTGGATGACTGAGACCATACCCTAAGGAAAATTCTCGGACAGTCCTTTGACAGTCTATGGAAAGGAGACCGCCCAGGATGTCAATCTGAACTTGAAGAATGGAGGGTGGACATGTGCGTCGCAAATCGGCCGTCTCATTCCGACAGGAATGAAACGCTTTAATCCTTCGTGCTTCCATCCTACACGGTAATGTATTTTTGCCACAGGCTTCCAGTAATCCTCAATAACATTCTGTTGCATTTTTGTCACAAGCAATCTCGATTTTAAGCCACGCCCACTGATCACTTTTCGAAAATGAAACTCTTCACTTAAACGTCGCACAACAACTACCCTTCCAACTAGTTTATTGTTTTTTGCACTCTAAACATCGATAACAGAACCAGTTCACCGCTCCCATGCAGTAGTTGCACCTGCCCGCTCTTCTGTGTGTTCCTAGGAAAAGTTGCCACTATTTAGTTTACAACAATCCTATGACATTGAATTTATCGAAAGTATAAATTATCGTAAAAAATGGTATTGCAAAATGTATGAACACTAATCAAAGTTAAAATTTCCACTAAACAGGCACATAAACTGATCAAAGAAAATTGAATACGACTCCGAGAAAATGAAATGTGCAAACTAGTTCAGTATATAAATGTACTTCGCATGCTTGGAAATTTTCAAACGCCGAAAAGTAGCCAAAACTATTATGCTATCAAAATGTTCGGCACAAAAATTTAATTAATTGAAAAATTCAAATATTTTCTTAAAGTAATGAAAAACAATTTCATTCGATTCCCCCCAACCCGATGGCAAACAATCCAACAGATTCTTCATCTGACATTCGTATTCAAAAAAATTTTACATAATGCAGCTACCTTCTAGTCAAAAACACGGGCTCAAAATATGTTTTTAAATTGCTTCATGTTTCATATTGGGAGCCTTAGTTTTAATAAGGGTAACATTTCAAAATCCCTTACAATTAAAAAATTTCAAATGTCATTTGACCAGGTAGCACAATTTTATGTTCCTATGACCAAAAAAAAAAAAACAATCCCCCAGGCAGACCAAACCACGCTCTGCTACCGCATGTTAAACTTGCCCTCTACGGCGAATGAAACAACCCGAATAGCGAGGAACTAAAAACAGGTTGAGCCAGGCGAGCCACCGAAAATTTCCTTTAACTTGGGGAACAAGTGATAACCACTGGGCACGAGGTCCGAACTGAAAGGTAGGTGGGACCATCACTGTTCACAAAACACAGTTGACTGTCAAAATTTTCTGAGTTTCGTGCGTTGTCGTGAAGCAGCTTTACACCGGCTGTCAATCGTACTCGCCGGCGATTCTGGATAGCTCGCCTGAGTTTTCTTAGTGCTGCACAATAACTGTCTACGTTGGTAGTTGGGAAAGTTAAAGGAACACTTGAGTGGCCAACGCTTCCGTAGTGACGATGAAGTCAAAGAACAGGTTAAACGTTTCCTCAACGGTTTGGCGGCGGAGTTCTATGATATTGGGATACAGAAATTAGAGCCCCGTCTACAAAAATGTGTAGAAAGCTGGCGATTATGTAGAAAAATAGAGGAAAGTTTCATCTTTCCAACGATGTAAATTTCTATGAAAATAAAATTTTTTGTCTATTTGTAAAATTGATGGGAACCTTATTTCTGGATCGACTCTCGTACAACTAACCTACACCAGCAGAATCTCCTGAATTGGGGAAAAAGATCACATATCCTTGAAGTTAAAATATAAAAGAATAATATATTCCCATGAAAAAAAAGTTAATTTTGATGCTCTTGATAGTTTTATTATTATTGGCAAAGCGCATGAAACATTTTCACGCCGGCAGTAAGGTGGATGATCACTCATGGTTTAGGCTGCTAATGGAATTCGTGGTAAAGCCAACATTGGGGTTTCTTTTTGACAGAACGAATGCAATAATCTACCGACATCTATTTGAAGAAAAATTATTGCCTGTTACCGAGGAAACTGAAGAACGTTTCGGGATATTACAACAGGACAAGCCACTTCTCAAATTGCACTTGGGAGCAGTTTCTAAATATTGATGTACACGTAAGTCCATGACCATATGTTTCACTTGATTTAAAATAGGATGTAAATCGTTTGGAACTTACTGGTTTTAGCAATTTGTGCGAATGGAAAGCATTACGCTACAATTTCAGAATTAAAATCTTCCATCATCTCTCACTGGAAAAAAATCAACCAAAGTACATTAAAGACCTAGTTCTCTCCATGCCCATGCATAACCGTCTTTTATATTAATCAGAAACTCTGGTGCTTACACTGGCAACTAATTCATGCCTTTTGTCCGTGTTCATATCATTATGCAACAATTCAAAAATTTAAAATGCAGTTTACTTGATACAAAAATATCTTTCTGAATTATATTTTGTTTTATAATGAGAATAATCGTTCTATTTCTAGTATATTGATAAGTATTAAAAGGAAACGATGTCACAAAACATACTTTTTTTATTGAATTGAAAATCTTGGTGTTCATATTATTTTGAATCCCAGTGTATACGTCCTAAAACTATAGAAGTTGTCCAACTTGAATAAATATACTTTTGTTAATAAAATACGACACATTTTTAAAAGCATTCCAGCAACATACAGTTCTATCACCTAAGTTTTACGCGAAACATTATCATCGAAATAAGTTGTGTATATTGACATCTAAATTCAATTTTATACAGTCCCCTATTACTAAAATTAACATTTAAAAAATTATAATATCGCTTTGGTGAGAAGAATTACGGAAAAATCACACTTCTATATCAATCGAATGCTTGGATTTTAAACTATAACTTGATGACTAGTATTCTTTACTGGTTTTAGATTAAAAAAATACTAAAATAGGTTTTATAAAATACAAAGGCAAGCATTTGCAAAACCTGATTTCAAAAAGAGTAAAAATATTCAGTCTTATAACGAAGCCAATTGCCTCTAGACAAATGTTATTCGACTAACTTGACTTTTTAGTATGAGAAATTCTTTAGTAAATTTTATATGAGAAGTTGCACAATTGATCTAGCGTGTCTCTTTTTATGTAGTATGTATTACATTTCTTCAGCGAAACGTTTGGTTGGTATTTCTCCAAGAGATATGTTTCACGATATTTAAAAAGTAACTTAAATTCACAAGCTAACAAATTGCTATGGCGTACATACAAACAAATAAATGCTAACTATTATGACGTTCACTGAAGATGTTTTAAATGTTTGCCAATAACGAAAAGTAAGTTTTTAAACGTTTTTTTTAAACTACTCATTATATATATACTAGCTGACCCAGCCACGCGTTGCTGTGGCGAAATAGGTGGATTAAAATAATCTTTTACTCATTATTTTGATAGAATCAAACTAAAATTTTTAATAGAGCTTAAAATTGAAAAGCCGATTTTAAAACACATGAGATTGATAATGGGTGTGTTTCAATCTGAAACAAACCCATGCATAAATAAAAAACGATGCATAAATGTTCCTGGAAAATAATGGGCAGCTGATGTGGCCAATTTCTGCCAGTAACATGTCTTGCCAAAACCAGGAACGTTTTCCGATAACATTCAGTAACCTTCCTGAAATTATCTCGGGAGCCTCTTAAAAAATTCAAAGATTTTCCGATTTGAATCTAGTCGTATTTCTGGAACTTTAGTGTAAACATAAGTAGGTATAAAAAAAGCATTGCAACTTTCTGATTTATTATGGAACTTCTATAAGCAGTAATGCAAACATAGCCAAAGCTTAGCCAGAATTGGAAGCAAGGATCGAGAATTTTTACTCAGTAACGTTCCTCAGTAAACTTTTCCGTCAAAATTGTTGATTTTGATGAAGAAACGTGTAGCGCTGCATAATCTAGGTGGGTTTTATCGCGAAAAAGAATAATTTGGTGAGCCAATTTTCAACCAGAAATTGTGTTGTCGCATTTCTAGTGTATCCAGGGAATTTAAAAATTCAGTTGGAATGTTTACGGCTTTGTTTTCATCAACAACAGTATAGCCTTGTTCAGCATCAACGGTCAGTATTTCTTTTCCAGCCGTCAGTAATGGCTCATTATTTGAAATAATTGTAGTTAAGATAGCGTCATTGCACTGTTTTTTCTCGTTGCAAATCAGTATTAACTAAGTCGGTGGTCCAACGTTTAAGTGACGGCATATCATAATGACTAAGTGGCAAATTTGATTTTGAAATTCAAAAACCTTCAGTCAAAATTAAAGTTTCATATTTATATCTGGTGTAAAATCTGGATTTGGACATTCGTCTGTTTGTTAAACTTTATGAAATACGTCTTCAAACGTGAAAGTTATATAGTTTCTCCTTAAGAAATGATGATTGTGTTAGATAGTATGTCGTCAAAATTGTTTTAAACAGTTGACGAATCCTTTTTCTCCTTATGTCAAACCTGCATTAGAAAGTGTCAACTCCCAATGACTTTGTGCGACCAATAAATACAATTTGCGACATGCATCGTGATATAAGTTACACACTCGACAATTAACGGTCCGCAAATATTCCTGCATGTTCGGGAATGTTTACCGAAAACAAATGCAAAAAAATATTCACTTTGTTTTGGATGCAGTTTTGTTTTGGATGGAGTTTTTGTCTCAATGTCTTGGCTTTAATTATGCCCGAGATTGATGAATGTTGTATTCTTTGTTTACGTGGCTTCCGTGATTTTCTGATTTTATTCAACACTGTAAAAACAGTTAAGAAATGCTCTGAAAAATAATGGGCAGGAAATAGGCCCAATTTCTGCCGGTAACATATCTTTCAAAAAGGTGGAATGTTTTCCACTTAATGTCAGAAACTGTTCTAAAATTACCCTGAAATCTTTCTGAAGAATTCCGAAACCTCTCCGGTTCGAAACAATCATTTCACTAAAACCTGCACAGATACCCTAAGTAACATAAGTTACTAAGGCACATTTTTTGACTCTCCAACAAAGTAAAAAAATTATAATCGCAACCATAGCCACTGCTAAGAAGGACTTGCAAGCATGCACAAAGAGTTCTATTTGTTTGTTACTCTTGGAAAAATACGGAATCCAGAGACTCACTTGCTCCCACTGGGAAATACGTCAATCTGGACGGGCCATGACGAAGGTATTAAAGTCAATTCTCATCACTAAAATTCATTAACCTTCCTGAAAATTATCCTGGAATCTTTTTGATGAATTCAGCCATCTCCCTGTCTAAAAGCCAGTCATGCCTCTGGACCCCCCCCCCCCTTCCCCTCCAGAGAAAACCTCAGGTAAGTTTAATACAAAAGCTTAACACCTTTCTACTTTTCCAAGAAAGCGCCAAAAGTATTATTGCAAGCATGACGAATGGTAAGACATAATTGCAAGAAATTTCTATGAGACTTACTCGCCAGCGACTCCTGCAAAGCTACGGAATCCAGAGGCTCATTCTCTCTCATTCGGAGTTTAGACGCTATAGACGGAACACACGGAACATAACCTAGCTGAAGCCGATACACTTAATGAATATACTCAGTTAATCTTTAAACTGGGAGTTAAAAATATTTTTTACAACAGTGAGATGTCTGCATTCATGACGTTTGTATCAATTCAGGAAACGTTTTGACGCAGATACTTGATTTTCAAAAGACATTGTTGAAGACCTATTAAATCCCGACACGTTAAACGGAAATAATCAGTGACATTTCGTATTTTTTTACAATTCATGTAAAATAGCGTGGAAAATTAGTAAACAGTTTTATTTCTGAGAGTCGGACTTACACAGTTTTTTGACACAATGTAAAAAAAAAAAAAGCGTGTTTGGTGGTTGAAGTGCTCTTCGTAAAAATTATCTTCGGTAAAATATACTCGTTGGTCATTTTCGATATTACGTTTTGTATAGCAAGATGCTGGAAAAAAGGTTTTTTTTTCGTATTTATGGGGAAACTAAATTAGGCCAGTAGCTTCGTTGCTGCTTATATGACTTAATCATCTCTCATCGCGTTATTTTGTCATTTTTGTCCATATTTCGTACATACAATGCGAACTAATAAGGACCTTTAACAACGTATTGGCGAGAGTACTTCATGGATTTCTTCGAACAGCAAAACTCGACATTAATATGAGCCTCATACGTTTTTAAAAGCAGTGGTGAGTAGGGAACTATCCGCCGCTTACCAATTTCAACTTGATTTGTAGAATTTGACATTTACATTGAAAAGTGTGGCCACTATTCTCATCGTTCCTACGGCGATACAATTGCCATCGATATCCGTAACATAGTATATTTTGCAAATTTTAATTAACTTAAAAATAAAGAATTTTGAGGAAGAATTAACTTACAGCGCCATCTATTAAGAATTTATGGAACTAAACAATTAATACACGCTATTAATGTGTAATAAACTTTTAATATGCAATTAAAAATTATAAAAACCATCCTATCTTTTAAGTTGGATCAAATTACAGATAGGTATGAAATTTGATAAAAATCGGTTCAGTAGTTTCGGAGTTTACTCCGAACAAACATCGTGACGCGAGATATATATATATATATATATATATATATATTAAAAACTAATAAAAAGTTAGTACACTTCAATATATCTATGTTAGTTACACAAGAAATTCTATGATTTGTTTATTCAATGAACAACAGAGCAATGTTTGGTAATTTCTTCATTATCGTTAATTTATTATATTCGAGAAAAAGTATTTAAAATGTTTTTCGTCGAGCCTTTTTCCTCTTTTCCACCGAGAGCACAATTTGTTTAACGTCTTTAATTTCCGCTAATGAGTAAAATAATTTTTCTGTGCTTCTGATAAACATTTCACTGAATTTAGTTGTAGTAAGCAATTACTGGGTAGGTTAATGAGGTAAAAGCAGTGGTTGGAAAAACTACATTTTTTTTGTAGCGAACTACAACTACAACTACTTTGTTACAAATGTAGTTAACTACAACTACAACTACTTTTTTCAAAATGTAGCAACTACAAACTACTTTTGAAATGTAGTCGCTATTTCGCTACTTTTCAAAAAATAAGTAAATAAAGGGCATACATACACATTAGGGTTCCCACAATAAACGTAAGTCGATTTTTCAAGTCGCATATCCTCTTATATTTTTCCTTTTATGTCAAAACAATTGTGCAAAAACATTTCATAATTTGAACAACGGCAACAAGTGCCGTCTTGCATCTGAAAGTGTAAGCCAGCAATTGTATGCTGAGCCAAATAATAATAACAAAAAAAAAAAACATTTTATAGAAACTGGAAATTTCTGTTGATAAAACGTTGCCCCTATACCCCACATGAACCACAAAAACATTTATTCAGATTATTTTTTAGTTTTTTTTTTTTTCTCAACATTTAGATGTTTGTGGCCAAGTATACACACTTGGCCTACATTTTATAATTTTCTTCAAAAAGTTGATTTTTTAAAAATTATATATCAACTTAAATAAAATATGAATCAAAGTGCATTTGCAAGTGAATAATAAAAAAATAATATATTTAAAATGAAAAAAAAAACTTAAAATTAAAAAATTCATATTTTGAGTTCGATGTGGGAGACTTAAATATTGCAAGAGGGCAAAAAATCCTATTTAACGCTTGTTATCGAAAAAAAATAAATTTTTTGAAGAAAATTCTAAATTTTAGGCCTAGTGTGGGATACCTAAACGGATTTTAATTTGAATAAATGTTTTTGTAATGCATGTGGGGTATAGGGGCAACGTTTCATCAACAGAAATTTCGAGTTCCTCGAAAAAGGTTTTTTTTTAATTTGGCCTAGCATTACATGTGCTGGTTCCCACTTTCAGACGGAAGTCGGCACTGTTGCCGTTGTTCTTTTTATATGAAACTTTTTTGACAGTTATTTTGACGTAAAAGGAAAAATATAAGAGGGACTTGGAAAATCAACTTTCGAGTTTTTTGAGACACCCTAATACACACATACAACGTAAGAACGATTGAGCGAAAAAAGGTTTAGATTGATGAGGAATATCATCTGAACATGGAAAATTGCTAAGAACTATCTAATTATTTCTTTTTTCTTCAAAAAATGTCCGTTATCAATTACCTTAGTATGTATTATATAACACTGTAATGCTCGTATTTATTGTAAGCCGGCCAGGGTAGTTCAATATCGTCCTCTTCTACAACATTTAAAGTAGCTTCTATGTTTCGTGAATACTGTAAAAGCACTTATTTTCGCGAGACTTTGATTTTTGCGTGCCCGTTGTAATTACAAAATTTTAAGCCTCAAGAGATATTTTTGTTTTTCAACTTTTGGTCTGTTCATACAAAATCCATGAAATTTTTAGTTCGCGAAATGATTAATGTCTTCATTTTTTTTTATATATATAAAAAAAAAGTAAGGTCAAAGAAATTGTGAAAGGAAGTCTGTGGTGGCTCTGCGTTCACACGGGAGACCCCATAGCACCCACAGCCTTGAAATTTTCTACAAAATTACTTCGAGTCCCGGTGGTTTGCACCAAGGGTTTTGTTTTTTAAATTTTGAATTAGTTCTTTTTCCGATTCCGAGTCACAACTGACTACAACTGTATTTATGTCGAGGACTGCATACTAAGTGCCTTGCCTCCATTATTTTTATACCGATAGATGGCAGCACCATCACCGGATCGAATAGTTAATGAGAATTTAGAACTAGTCCAGGAGCTAATAGCTACCTGCTGCTAGCACCCCCCAGAGGTATCGTTTCACTTGGAGGACATTGAGACCACGAGCATATTTAACGTCGCCCAGTCCCCTTTAATGACGACGGTGGATCTTCGACCATCGAGGTTCGAACTCAGGACCCTCTGGCCCCGAATCCGACACTCTACCGATCGGGCTACCACGGCACGAATTAGTTCTTTTGCAATTAGTTTTTTAAGCTCAAATTTCGCGTAAATCACCTATTAAAGGGGGGGGGGGAATTACTTGCACACATTAATATTATGTATCGTTGGAAAGGGTGGAATTTTTCGCTTTCTACGCAAGTTGTTCCAATGCTCTAACTTAATTACGGCTTGAGTTATTTGCATTTTAATTCAATTTCTTTTAGGCTTAGCTGAAATTTAGGCACTTTCTTCATTAAATCTATCAGTAAAAAGTGAAAGAACTGTCCCGCAGTTTTCTTTTTGACACCACCGGAAAGAGCGGCTTTTTTTATTCCAGATCTAAGTCGACTTTTGGTCGAAAAACTAAGTTTCTATCTCCAAAGGAAAACAAGTTACAAGCCGTTTTAATCAAGTTCGAAAAATCTCAACTCCATTCGAATTATTGATGTTTTATTTGGCGTTGCCATAGTTAGGTCTTTTAGATTCATTTGTTTCTTCTTTATTATTCACAAATTTTAAGGATTTCGAATTTAACGGAAAATATTAAGCTCAATTGAATTCAAGTCCCGAGCTAAAGAGCAAAATATATTACTAGAGACCACGAATATGAAAGCGACTTTTCAAACGTAAAAACTGCAGTTTTGCAATGCTCAGGAGCCCCTTAGCCCTTACAGCTCTGCAAGTTGGTACAAGCTATTTTGAAACCCCGGGGAAAGGGTTCTTTTTGTTCTAAAGGGAACTCAAAATGCGTTTTTAATCTGTTTTTTTAATTGACGATTTAAATCTTTGCGAATCAAATTAGGTTGCGAAGCAATCTTCGGTTGTTGGTAAACGTCAACCAGCAGGGCCGAAGCCCTCTAGTCGTTAAAATGAATGCTTTTACCGTATTGGAACAACAATCTCTTTGAACGTTTAAAACGTTTATCCACGGGACATTTTCGGCAGCCAGAAAAAACAATGGAATTAGTAAATTGGCGGTTATCGCAAATTCATTACTCTTCTTTTTCAGTCAAGCTCTATTCAATACAAATATTGGCAAAATATGAAAATTACGATGACAAACAAACTAATGGTGTCCAACAGATAGAAGATATGCTTGAGATGAGCTCGTATTTTTATGAGTCTTCTTTCTCTTTGCATCCGTTGATGTACTTGTGTAAAATTCGCTCCAGTCAAATTCGTTTGAACCTTGATTTTTTTTTTTTTTAAGTTTATTAAAAAGTAGTTTCCAGAAATCGCTACAAACTACTCTACTTTTGCATCGAACTACTCCCTACACTACTTTTTTTCAAAAGTAGTGCGCTACACTACAAACTACTAAAAAATGTAGCTACTACAGTAGCGTCGCTACTTGTAGCGCGCTACTTCCAACCACTGGGTAAAAGTAAAATCTTGTGTTCTTGAAAAGCAATAAGTCATGTTATTTATTCGACATATTTTAGTTACATTGCGTGTAAAAAAAGCTTTTTAAATTTGAGTTAGTGAGTTTTGTAAAAAATGAACTTTTTAAAAATGTTTACTGATTTTCAAAAAGGCGGTACGTTTCACAATTTTGGTTTGAAAAAAAAATTCTGTCTGGGTTTTTTATTATTATTTTTTAAATTTATTGTCGCATAAATTTAGCTAATAGCAGAATCAATCGAATATTTTTCCACACTATGAAACAACTACCCACAATTTTTCCCAAATACTCAAAGAATTCGCCAAGACCCAAAACTATATGCACAGGTAATTTCTGTTGCAGCTTGTCTCTGTACTTTATATTTAGACCTTTTTTTTTCACATAATCTTTACCTGTTTTCATCATTTTGCATAAAAAGATTTAAGTATTTAAGCTAGTTTATTAATTTTTATGATGAATTGAAAATGAAACAAATGCAACAAATCGCACTGTACTTAAAAATATATATCAGAAAAAGTCAGTGTCAGAGCATGAAAATTATTTTCCCTTCAAAGTGTTAAACTGCATAAATTCTGCAAATACAGGATCTTGATTTAGCGTTTATCGTTTTAGAACCAGCATGCGGCATAGTAACTTCTTGAACTACTGGAAAAATATCGTTAACATTGTTACATCAAAAATCTACTTAGTCACTAATACTACTAAATATTCATTTAAGAAAGACTCAAGTTTGAAATTTCTTCAACTTCCTCAATGATTAATATGCATAACGAGAGCCCAAAAGATACCACTCATATGTTTACAGACGAAGCATTATTCAGTTTGCACGTAGCTGATATATATTAAACGTGAGAATGAATTAATTACATGAAGTTCCATACATTGAAGGAGAAAATTAGCAAACTCAAATATTTAATGTGACAATAATCCATTACTTATAGTTACTCATCCATGTATAAATCTCTCAAATTAATGTTTTGTAGCTGAGAAACGTTGTTTCAACATGTTTTCAGTTGTGATGAGAATACACACATACTGCATTTATATTTCTAGATAGCTATGTTTTTGTATACAAGTCCTTTGTCACTCTCTTATTTTCGGAACGGCTATAACTATTTTTATAAACGTGGTGTCTCAGTATAGCAAACCGGATATGCACTACCGAATGAGACCACTCACAGCGACACCCGATGGAAAACTGCGGAGTTAGCTTTCGTATCTCGAAAACGCAACGAGATAGGGAAAAAAGTGAGGGACAAAGTTTTAGAGCGTTATCGATTTAGCACCGAAAGACACCTGGTTGACATGGATTTGAAAAATTGAACGGCTAAAACGTGCATTTGGTTTCTGTGATTTCACGTAAACGTCCCAGATTCACTATCCAGTGACGTCACGAAATTTGGACGGAAGGAGAAGTAATAATTTTCCGGATAAAACATAACACCGAAATATTAAATAAATGTGTATTGTTACAGCTAGTTATTCTTTTCCTGTCTCAGATCATTTTCTCACGTCACAGTGTAGGAAACCACGGAGAAATAAATGCTCGTTTTAGTATTCTTTTCTTTGTATTGATGTTCACAAAGTGTCTTTTCGTACTGAATAGAAGATATTCTACTTTTTAAATCACTTTTTTACTTTATATCAATCCGTATTCGAGATAGAAATTCTAACTCCGCAATTTTGGACCAGGTGGTGCTGTGAGCGGTCTCATATAGTAGCGCATATCAGGTTTGCTATACCTAGACACCACGTTTATAAAGGCATAGAAATTAAGAGGGGGACAAGGGACTTCACTGAACATACTGTATACAACAGAATTGAGGATGAATTTGACCCAATCTGCAAAACGAAAAAGGGTGATAGAAGAGTTCACATGGAGCATAGAACCACCCATTATCAGGTCCAATCCGTAACCGCAACCAAGTTATGGTAGATATAAGAAAAATGAGCCAAAAAAAAAAAACAAATTTCTGAGAAGAAGACCGATTTCTGAAATTCCTGGAAAACCAACACACAAAATAAGTACATATTTGAAAAAACGCAGACAAAATCCTATAAAATGGAATTTTTTTCATCAAGATAGTTCAATTTTTCAGTAAACTACAAGCATTGAAACATTCAATGTACTCAAAGTTGAATGGTGGCATGAGCTATAAAAGGCATTTTCAATAGCAATCGTTTGAGCTGCAACCGGTCAAATCCACCAAAAACAAGTCCATTACGCTAGCTTTCAAATGATATCACAGCAAATCATAATATACTGGGGTTCAAGTTTGGTAGAAACTAAGCCTTTTGTTTGAAAAACCAAATAATATTATAATACCTAAACGCTTTTTATTATTATTTTTATAAGAAGTATACACTGAAAAATGTAGTAACTGGAACTATAAGATCAATATGATGGATAACGTATTTTACAAAGAACTAACCAATTTAAATTAACTGTAAATACTATAGTGTTTGAATTAATTGGGACAAAGATATTTTTTTCAGGGACTTTCAACTTTGTTGATAGATAGCTCCAGTAGGTTCCCCTAAGCAAATCTGTCTGTCTTAATGTCATCTGGATGTCAGTTTTGACCACTAAAACTAGTCTAGATGCGATATTAGGAATATTGAAAAAGTGTTTAGTTTGTTTTTGTGGTAGAAGAAAGAATCATTTTCATTCTTTCATTATTGTGTACGAAATAGAGATACAACTCCTAGAGAGTTAGAAGAGGGACAACGCCAAAGATAATCGGACTTAGCAGGTACAAATTCATAGGGTAAAAAAATATTGGTATTAGAAAATCGAACTTTTGAGTACTTCTCTTCTGGTCAACAGTGAGAGGTTCCTGCAGCAGCCTCGAACAATGAGTATAAATATCAAATAAATACCTCATAATGTATTGGATACAGTAGCGTAACTTCAAATTTTCGATCCGACCGCAAAATCTTATTTTGGGCCCCCTACTAAAAATCGTATTAATCTACATTTTTGTTAACACTTTTGAGTTTTCCGGCCCCACATTTTTTTAAAACAATATGTATTGCTTCAAACAATATGCGATTGTAAGCCATTTTTTTGCAACGCAATGGGAAGGGGTCAGTGACTCTCTTCTTGCAATTTTTCGGTATTGAAGTTCGAAAAATGCAGTTTCAAAAGATCTTCGATGACGTTAAACAACGGAGTTGGGGGAAGGGAGAGGGTATCCCTAGAAGTTTTTTCGACATTGAACTTCTAAAAATGTAATAGGCCACCTTTGATGACGCTAGATGAATGAATGAGGTTTGGAACTCTGAACCGGATTTTTTTGAATTTCCAAAATACCGATTTTAAACCTTTTCTTTAGTGATGTTAGGAAGATGAAAGGTTCGGAGTTGCTACCCTTAAATTATTCAGTTTTGGAATTTATCGCAATCGATAAGAGGCCAGATATTTTATTACTATTTTTAAGTTATCATAGAAAAAGGTCCAATTAATGCATTGGGGTAGCTTTAGACCGTAAATATATGAAAAAAACAGAGAGAAAAAGAATATTTCATTTTGTAATGATTAAATCTTATACTAAAAGAAAAGAACTCAAGATATTATCATTTCATTCGTATTTTCATGTACTTCTGTTTTTCACGATCAACTTTTATCGACGATCAACTCTTTTATCAGTGCCAAGAATCAAGGAAGGTCCCCACACCTTTTTTTTTTTTTTTTGCTTCAAAATCTAATTTTTAGCTCATTGCTTAAACACTTGAGATAGCCCTGCTCCCCTCGTGGGGAAGGGTATGAATTTAATGCGCTTTATTGGAGAAAAACATCAAAATACAAGCAAAAATGCATAATTGCATATTATCTTAATTCCCCGACTTCCTTGATTGCCCAGATGACGGGTCTGGTTTGGACCCCTTTCACTCGTTAAGCGGGTCCTATTTTAACCGTGACAAACTTCAGCAAGCATAAATCTCTCTGCTAGTTGTAAGAATTTTCTTAATATGTGACGTGCAGGAGGCTGGGTCATAATGCTGACTGTGTGTCCCAATCCAGATCCTACCCAAAAACTTCTCTTGGCTGTCCTTTTCCGAACACACGTGAGTTAGAACTCATATTTTTCTTTCTCTCCGGGGCAGGTGACCTGGGGGGGGGGGGGCATTTTGATACTTTTTTCCCTGGGCGAAGGTTCGGTTTTCGTGCATGGCGGTTGGGGCCTCTCTACTCAGGGTGTTATTACTGAATAAGCCAACTAGACCGAGGCTAAGGGACCCTGCTATTTGGGGGGCCCCCAAATGGCTAAAATTGTATAAGCAAACGGCAAAAAATGTGATGTTTGACTCCAAGGACGCCCGAAAAAAGTTTTCGACCTGGGGCCCCCGATATCTTAATTGGACCTATGTCTACTTACATTGGAAATAAGTGCAAAGTTTTGGTACTCAAGAACCAAATAAGCTTCTCAAACTAAGTGTGATTTACGAAAAAAATTAATAAAATTGAATGAAAAATAGAGCTCAAAAATTTCGGTCCCCTTCTGACTCCCCCCCCCCCCCGCGTTTCGGGGTCGTGCGGTACGTAGTTACGCCACGCCACTGATTGGATAGTTCTTGTTGGTCTAATAATGCTCGTTCAGAGTAGGAACCTATTCTAGTGTGGAGTTTTTTCTTTTCTCCTTCACAATTGCTCTTTATTCGAGGAATGGAAATGGTTCAGTTAAATGCATTCCTTCAGTAGTCCGGAGAAGCTCGATTTTCTAATACCAATCTTGGAAATAGTATTTTTACAGCTATAGATGCGTAACTCTTAAGTACGATTATCTTTGCTAACTTTCAAGAAGTTAGTTCCCTTTTTAGCGTACTAAAATGAACGAATACAAAATGTAACTTCCTCTTCTCACAGAAACAATCTGAAGAATTGTGCAATATGGTGTTTCTCACCTAAACCAGTTCTAAGCAATCAAAATTGAGATTTCAGATCGCATTAAGCCATATAGCGTAGCTTTGTGGGATCTGGTGGAACCTGATGGAGCCAACTGGCAATCAACTTGAAGTTCGCAAAATAATAGCTTTGTTCCAATCTATTCGAACACTATAGCAACTTAACCATCGTTTTAAACAAATTAACAAACATTTAAACCATCAAAAAATATATTTTTATTTTGAAGTTTAAATATACTGATTTTTTGCTGTTAGAAAAGCATATGGCTACATAATACTATGACCTGAAAAATTTCTTTTCAAAGAAAAAAAAAGAGAGGAAAATTCTTGTTTACACGGATAAATTATTGCTGTCTTTGTGAATAGTTAGTTGCAATATTAAATAATTTGTCAAAAAACTCAAATATCAGTGTCAAACAATTCAAATAATAGACTCATGAGCTAGCATATTTTACAGAAATGAATCGTTGACGATAAACATTGCTTCATTATTGTCTGGTTCAGTAAAGAACTGGATAAGCAATAATTAATTTGTACTAAAATGTATGGTTTGTTACAATATGTCTCCAAATAATATTGAAATTGCTCCGAATGATTGATAGCAAAGTTAGAAACTTAATTAACGTACTGAGATTTATTGTCATGTGGTTATATTAATTGTAATCCATCATCGTTTTGCTCTGAGGCATTTAATGAAGACATCAAGCTGCGTAAGTGCAGTAGAAACAGTTGATAAGAAACTATGTACCTCAGACAAGAAGATACTCTCAGACAGGATTCATTCGCGCATTAACTATGTACATATTTTATTGATTGTTTTTCTATGTTTCAGTCAAAAAATATCATAAAAATATGCTATTGGAGTAAATTGATGTGCAGTTTGAATATGGAGTGGCATGTTTTAGATTAAGAGCAAAATCAGGCGTTGAGTAAACGAATGTTGTACCCGATAGCAGAAAATAGTCAAAAACTATAAGACAAAAACCTGGGAATTGTGTTTCGAAATTTATAGTCAAAAAACTGGACGGTCGTGGGTTGGTTTAAGGCAGTATCTGCAAATTTTTCATTTTTTAAAAAAAAAAAAATTTTCATCTATTGTACGTTAGTTTTATCATACAAGCTTGCTTTTTTGGTTTCGGTAGAAAATAAAGCGCGAAACAGCGTCAAGCTCTAAAATTTTCCTATAGTTAGAATAGAATACGAAACCTGTTTCTTCACATATCTCGAAAACTCATTTCTGCTGATACTGCCGTTTACCTGACCACAGCAGTGTGTAACTCTTTGGTCTAAATTTTTAATAAATCAATACGATGTTTTGGATGCAAAGATAGGGACTCGTTTATTTGGCCGTAATGGAGCTCTTATTTTCAAAAAGAAGAAAAAAAAAACGTCATATTTGTTTTCAGTTGAAAAAGCTAATTTAAAACTTTCAAACTACGTTTTTTGAAAACTAGATCGGCAGTCACCTAAGCCCTCAATGTCAATAAAGAGTTAAATAAATATTTTTAAAAATATAGTATTTTAAGGAGAGTTTAATTATTCGATCTTCAAAATAATGAAAACTGAAGACTATACCTGCTCTTAAGGGGGATCGGTGCCCTGTATACGCGTCATTTTAATTTACTAGACTGAATGAACCTTTCTCTCAAAACGTTTTAATGATAGAAACTTACAATTTTCACAGTGTTTTAAGACACATCTAAAATTCTACTGAATGGAAATTTTAAATTTGATGTTGCTTGTTTCATAATTTATCAAATTTTAATCAATATTAACTTTTTAAATAGAAAGAGACTTGTTTCTGACCATAAAAACAGCTGGTTAGGAAAAAGCATAGTTCTAAAGCAAAATTTCTACTTCAGCATAATTATGACTATGTAAATAAAATATGGTGAAAATTTCAGAGCAGTGTGTAAAGAACTTTTCAAAAAGAAGGAACGTGAGTTTTAAAAATTGACGCTTTTGGAAAATCCCGTGTGGAACGATCAACTGGTCGCATATTTGATTTTTTTTTTTTTTTTCATATTCTTAAAAATTTAGTCCCTTTTAATTTACATAGAAACACGAATTCATTGTCATTTGAAAGTTCTTCGTTTGAATTTTCTCAATATATATATATATATATATATATATATATATATATATATTGTTTTCATATTCGTAAGCAAAGCGGACACAACCATTTCAGTTTTACAGAATCGTAGAAACATAAAGAATTTTATCTAATATTTTCATGTTTCAATTCAGCATAAAATGCATCAACCTTTATTTAAATATAGATTTAATTTACCTATCCCTATTTTAAGTTGATTTACTCGTTTGTGGCAACAATGCTTCAAAATCTAAATTCATTCTCTGAAAAAATGTATTGCACTTACTCATTTGGTTACTAATGTCATACCGCAAAATGTTTTTTCAAATATTTCCGTAAAATTTTTCAACTTTTTATTGTGAATCCCAACCGTCGCATATCGTGACAACTTCAATTCGTAATAAAGTCATCATTTTGATGAATATTTTTTTTTATTTGGAATGATCGTAAATAGTCTTGTACGTCACTGATCTTTATTATAAATCAATGGCTGATGAAAGAAACTGCTTTTCTCTGAATTGCTTTTTTTTCCCCCTTTTTTTAAAAATATTTTCTTGAAAGAGCATGGTCGAAAACGTGGGATAAGTTCCTTTTTTTTTTCTTAATTTTGACTAATTTTCTCTCTTAAAGCGATATGTTGCCAGTAAAGAGAAACCACGCGCTCCGATTCAAGATGGCTTTCATTACTTGTGACGTCGCACGATGAACTATTTCTGTTTAAAAATCAGACGTTTAAGAAAATTAATTAAAAATTAAATGTTGAGAAAATAAAACCTTTTTTTTAACCAGTGATTAAAAGTAGTACTTTTGACTGAATGAAACATCCCCATTTAACGTTTCTAGTCTTTTAAAATTTTTGTTGTCTTCTTGCCGGACAGACTTTTACTTATTTATTTCCTCCAGAAATATTTTTGGAAGTACGGTCTTTTCCTTCACTTTCATAATTCATAACAAGATTCGTAAATTTTAAAGCATCAACTTTTGTTGTAAAATTCTCCGCACTCAAAGCAAAAACTTCTACGAATAACAATGGTTTTGTGAATTCTTCTCGTTTATATCTATAAAGAACTCAAAAACCTATAGTGTCTCAAAGCATATGATTCAATGCAACTGAGAATAGTGGAATAAATTTATGGAGGAAAAATCGAATCTTAAGAATGGAACTTTTTGATTTAAACTTATCTTTTACTAAAGCTAGTCACGAATTCTTACACTTTTTCTTTCCTGGAGGAAGATAAAAAAGCATTTTGTAAATTAAATTAACGCCTTCTTTAACAAAACGAGTATATCTTTAGAATTCCTTTAAAAAACGTGATTCAGTTCTTTCATCTACTTATTCATGTCTTCATTATCTGTATGCAAGATCAAGTCGAAATTTCAAAACACTAACTTAAAGAGAAGAGAGGTGAAAAATCAAAGTAGTGAGCTAAAATTCTTGTTTTCTCTCTTCTTATTCCTGTCCTTCTAAGCATTCATGGCAGAACTTGAAAAAATTCCCAAAATCTTCCTGTCTTTGTGTGACAATAGTACGAAACCGCAATCTCCGTATCTGAAGAAATATTCAGTCAGTATAAATTGAACGGTTGAGAGCCAAAGTAGTGGTTCAAGTCAATATTTATACAATTTTAATTTACACAATCAGAAATTATTTTCAACCTCATTCTACAGTAAAAACTCGTTTATTCGGATCTCCGGTTTATCTGGATAAAGTTTGTAGGATTAAAAAAAAATGTATTTATTTAAGTAATAATTTTAAGTTGTGATAGCAAGAACGAAACTATAAATTCACCAAACATTCGCTCTTTATTTTGATTAGATGTAGAGCACTACAATAAACTGTAGTCATGTAACAACATGGCGCACTTTGACAACACTGCAGCTGAATTATAAATGATAAAAGGTTTGCCAGGAACGATGTCATATATTTTTCCTATAAAGCGTTGTTTTTTTTATTTTCCTGTGATAAAAAATAAGTCTGCTTATTGAAGAATGTATTTCGCTTATTCTCATTTTTTCCCGCAGGGATGTCCACCAAGTAAAGGGTCATGGCGCACATCGCGCCATTGGGATTTGTCGCGGGGAGGGGTCAGGGATGTGTTTTATTTTTTTTTCTGCGGAGGCTCTCGTTCTTTTGGGGGCCCTCGTGGTATTTGGAGTGAGAGGTTGCGCCATTGCTCTTGGGGGGGGGGGGGACACCCTGCTACCCGGATTTTCGTTTATCCAGATTGCCTTTGTACCAATAAGTCCGGCTGTACTGTACTTTATGTGAAAGTGGTGTAAGTCTAGGTCGATCGACATAAATCGTCAAACGGAACAGCAATAGTGTTTTGTGCGAAGTGGATACTAAACCAATCAATTCCGCAAAATTTTGCTTCACCACTTTTGCTCTCAATGCTCAATTCATAGTTGTGATTTATTCATGAAGTTTTTTTTCTTGTTTTTTTTTTTTTCAAAATATTTGTTAAATCTTTTACCTATGTGCAAATTATTTACTTACATATATACATTGAAAACGTTAATGCACTGATGGAACGAAGTGTGTAACAAGGAGATGCATGCTCTATGAATATATACTCGTACACACAAGTATTTTTCTTTCATAGTCGTATTTTTCAAACTGAGCAATTTTTTCGCATTAATGTATGATTTTCTTTTCTTTAATTATTCAGGGAAACAAGGTTACATCACATTTACTGGCTTCGTACGCAAACGGAATACTTTAGTCACTCAACTGCAAACGATTTCATGTATAAATTATGTTCTGAAATTTTTAAACAGAAGTTGCTTCCTTTTAACTTTTAATCCTATTCCCAAACGCATTCTGAAAAGCGCAGTACAAATTTACCAATAGTTCTCAAAAACCTTAGATCTAAATTTGTTTTCCGCGAACAAAGTTACATCTTTTAATGACGCATCGTGATTCGATGCTTGTAGAAAACGCTAAATTAGATTAATCAAAGGCTCAAAGTGTTCTCCACTAATAATTAAAGCAATGTTTACATCTAAATTTTCTAGTACTTCTTAATGTATTTTGAAAGCAATGGCAGCAGTGTTCTTTAAGGATTAATATCACTTTACTTCTAGTACAGCAGACCCTCGTTTTACGCGGGTTTATTTTACGCGGTTTTGATTATACGCGGCCTAAGATTTGACACCTTTATTTTATTTTACATAGATGAATTTCGGTTTTACGCGGATGCGGCAATGCAAACAGATAACATTTTCCTCTCTTTCAAAATCCAACTCCTAAAGATTGCAGATTACACGTAATAAACTGCATTTTGGCGTGCTAATAACCGAACTTGTGCCCCTGGAGACATTTTATGCGATTGGTTCCAGAGCTCTTTCCAGAAGTAAAATTTTTAAGTCACACAGTCCAGAACTCAATGGAAGAAGAGCTTTTAGGAGTGACAAAGGAGGCCAAAACCAACGAGGATACCGACGGCGGTGACACACAACCAAAAACGTTCACATTGAAAATTTTGAGCTATTCCTAGACAATGGATAGGATCTTTCGGATTTGTTAGTGAAGGAAGATTCTATCATGGAAATGACGCAAGTGATCATGGTTGCGTTAATGCTCTGCAAAAAATTACAGAGAAAAATTCTTAATGACTGCCAAAAGACTATTATAGCCAGCTCTTCTTTATAAACAGAACACGAAATTAATTTGTCTTCGTTATGCATGTTGTGCAGAAAAATCGATATAAGTACACATTCAACTTATTATATAATTAGTCATCACTAGAATAAAGTTTTTTTTTTTTCTACGGAACCTAACCCCTATTTTAACACTACTATTAGGTCTCAATTTAAGTGGTTTTGATTTACGCGGCATTTCCGTGGAACGTAACACCCGCCTAAAACAAGAGTCTACTGTAATTCAATTTCGGGTTGAGACGATGGCTAATATAATTAATAAACACTGAATCAACTTTGTTGGACTTTGTGTATCAATGTACTCTAGAAATAGTTAAATGGACTGTGTCTGAAGAAAACTTATACTTAAACAGCACATCTTTATATATATAGTTAAAAGATTATCCTTTGGTCAAACTTCGAGACTAAACACCTTTTATTCCCCTATGTCTGTCTGCTATGATGCGTGTTCTGCTTATTGTTTGTGCCGCTTCTTGATTTTGCATTAAAACGAAGTTAATAAGAAACCACAATCAAAAAGCAAAGCACGCTACTTCACCACATTAGACATAGGAAGAAAGCAGTGTTTATTCCAAGATAGCAGACATGTTGGTACACACTGTCAAAAATGAAACGCTCAATTTTGACGATTCGGCAATCCTCGAGCACTATTTCTTTATTTTCTACGATCCTTTCGTCACCGAATCACGTGATATTTGACGAAACCAGAAATCTCAAATTTTTCACAAAATAATTTTGTCCCGATTTCGTCACATTGCAGTGCATTCTGGGAGATTTCGTTTCAGTCTTGTACTTGCTCGTTTAATTATTTTACGGCAGTTATTCCAAAGGATTCATAAAAAAGGTTAGTATTTCTTAAAATTTGTATGTGCAATGTGCTTTCTTTTATGTATTGTTACATTTTTGTTTAGTGTTGTGTTTGTTGTTGTATTTAAAACAAATTAAAATTGAAAACGACCTGTTCAATTTGGTTTGGAATTCTGTATAAACTAACATTGAGTCATCTCCACGTTAGGCTTAACTAGCATTATTTTTTATTTGCAAATGAAAATGTGTGTTTGTTGACATTTGTTTCCGAAAACGTACTTCCTTTATTTAGTTAGACGGTTGACAAAGATGACCAAAGCATTTTTACGAATTTAAACTTACGTAAAAAATTCCACCGTAGCTACAGCAACGCAGATAATAAATATACAGCGCCTTGATAAATAGCATAGAACTTTGAAGCTTTTAATTTCAACGTTGAATATGTTACATGGTTATGTGTTTTCATTCTTCTTCATGAATTTTACTAATATAATTCTGGTGAACGCAGTGTTTTTGTTTAATAATTTAAAATTTTTTTACTCTGCATTTTTTATTTTCTTAAACAAATATACCGCCCCCCCCGCCCCCTCTCCAAGTATTGGTATTTTATTCATCTTCTACTTTACATGCAATATTTTAATCAATACAATAATAATTTATACAGTAGCTCTCTCCCAAAAGTGTACATAACACTTATCATTTTCAATGAAATATTGCTCTACTCATTAGGTAAGATTAATATTTTGGAATGGGTAAACAATAGATCTTCTATAGTTGATTCTTAACAAAAGTACATGAAATATTTTAACAAAACAAAATAAGATTTTGAAGAAATTAATAATCAAAAAGTATTAAGAACTTTTTCTCACAAAAGTGTTCATAAAAATATTTTTTAATAATTGCTTAGCAACCTTTTAAACAAGCCCATAAAAATCGAGGAAAAAAAAGCGCTTAATGCAATTAAAAATAAATGTAAACTGGCTATCAGCTTATGGTTCGGAAATGATACCCCCCCCCCTTTTTTTTGTTACGCTCGTTGACCGGACTTATTAAAATCGCACTCCATGTTGTTTATGTAATGTCATACCCTTCTGCAGCTGTCTCCTGTGTATGTTGTATCAATACTTCATTATTTGTTGAGTCTGTTTCTTTCTTTTTTCTTTTGAATGGTTTTACTTGCAAAATAAAACATGAAGTAAAGTAAGTATTAATTTAATACAAAGCATTTTAAGTTACAAAGAAAATATTAATTTCCATAAAGAACTATATCTTTGTGCTTTGCAGCTAAATATTTTCAATATTTTTTCAATTTTTCCCAAATTTAAAATAAGTTATTGAAGGTAACCTTGATTTTAAAAAAAGGTAAGTTAGCAGCATGTTTGAAAATAATAACAATTATAAAGCGTTCTTTGTTGTTTATTTTCACATTTAGTACGCTAAATTCTATGTTAATTTGTGTTACCTGATTTGTGATAATTATGAATTTTCATTATACATAGTTTCTACAGCTGAAATAAATGCAGCATTAATTTTATTGCCATATTTGCTGCCTCAAGGAATTATCAGCAAAAAAAAAAGGGAATTCCCTTCAGAAGTATTTCATAGATGAACTACTAGTAAGTCCAAATTTAAGTTAGAGTAATGGTTTTTGCTGTAGACAAAGTAAAATGTCTACGTAAAATTTCAATTGAAAAATTGAAAGGAAAATAAAAAGTATATGATAAAAACTAGCAAACTTTGCTCGATACGCTAGTCACTATTTTCATTACATACCTTTAAATCTCTTACTTGCAATTCTGTCTTAGCGTTGACCATGGTTGCATTAATGCTTATGGAGCTATCTTAGTAAATCAGTAAGGTTCTAATCAATTATGTTATATAAAGGTACCTAATTTCCCTTGAAGTTCCAGACAAGTAAGTATGAAGTATGTACCAAAGTACTCCAAAGTATGAAGTATGTACTGCATGCAGTAATACACTTCCTGTATTAAACATAAATTTTGCCAAACAAGCATTCTACGTAGAAGCAAAATTAATAAGACAAATAATCGATTGAAAAAAGAAGAAGGTAAGCTTTTTCTCAAGATATCTAATTTCATTTTCTGTCTCTAATTTTCGAACAAAGATATACAAACTTAAAGCTGTCCAATTTATTGCACCATTTCTTTAAAATTTATGGTATTAGTTTGATAAAAATCTTTTTTTTTTTTTGGAATTTTTTCTTATGCGATGCAAATGAAGAAGTATATCCCCAGCAATTTTCTCATGAGCAAATATTGATGTAACTCTGCATAAAAGTAACCTATGTCTTATTCTTCCAGAACCCAATGTCTGCTGAGGAAGTAGCACTTCTATATTCCCAGTAGGGCTGGACGATGTAGGAATTTTTACATCGTGATGCATCGCCAAACTTACATTGCGAGTAGTTGAAGCAGTTTGAATTATTCTTCCCGCTATAGGCGGCAAACCCCCGATTAGGGGAGTTTTCCTTGCAAAAATCCAAGCTTTTGTCAGAATTTTCCCAAATTTGGCACGAAAACTACCCTATGGGAATTCACAAACATCAAAGGACAAATGTACCTAACTTGGAATAGATCCGACAAAAACCCACGCGGGGGGTTCTCCATGCATAGCGGGACTAAAACGGGGGAATTCTGGAGCATCAAAGGAATTCTGTGCCAAATTAAGAAACGATCTTATAAAAACTGGTTTTTGAAAAAAGAAAAAAAAATAGACCCCCAGTAGCTGGGTGAAAACTACCCAATGAGAATTCCTAAGCATCAAAGAAATTCTGTGCCAAATTCAGAAAAGATCCCACAAAAACTTGCTTTTTATAAGGAGAACCCCAATGGGGGTTGCCCCCCCCCCATAGAGGAAGGAAAATTACTCTGCTTGAATTCCCAAGCAACAAAAGACGTCTGAGTAAAATTTGGGAAAAGATCCCACAAAAAAACTTGGTTTTTATAAAAATAATCCCAATCGGGCGTTGCCCCCCCCCCCCCTCTCCCATAGAAGAACGAAACATATCCTGCTTGAATTCCCGAGCATTAAAAGACCTCTGTGTAAAATTTAGAAGAAATCCGACAGAAACTTGGTTTTTGTAAGGAGAACCCCCATGGGCGTTGCCCCCCCCCCCCCATGGAGGGACTGAAACCATTGTGTGTGCATTCTCGAGCATCAAAGGACCTCTGTGCAAAATTTGGAAAAAATCCGACAAAAACTTGGCTTTTATAAAGATAACTTGAGGGTTGTTCCCCCCCATGAGGGTTGTTCATCCTCCCCCCCCCTCCATAGCGGGACGAAAACTGTTCAATGAGTATTCATGAGCATTAAGAATGAACCTCTGTGCCAAATTTGGAAAAGATCCGGGAAAAAAATAGATTTTTTGCAGGAAAACCCCCTTATGGGGGTTTAGTTAGATACCATGGGGAGTTTATGGGGTCGGACTAACATGCGGGTTTCCGTTTTTTTTTTTTTTTTTTGCTTGGATAAAAGAAAAAAGCTTGGATGTAAGCAAACTTGTGGCGCACACCGATCTATCGGTTTAGAGGTTTTTATTCTAAACCGGTGTAATGATGTAGGGTGTAATGTACATGTAGTAGTACGTATTTTACGATGTATTGATGCATCGTAAAGCCCTAATTCCCAGATATCATTTCACATTGTTCTTTAACTTGAATTTTCAATAATTATTTTTACATTTTAAAGAAATTGTCTGCTTGTATTTTTACATTAATAAAATTTTTTAAAACATCTTTTATGTGCCTCTTTTTTCAACAAATACTTGCCTTTTGCTTTAAGCGGGGGGGGGGGGGGTGCAGACCAGTCATTTCATTTTTTTTCCAATTGTGGAAAAAAGTGTATACTCTTCAAAAATGTTATAGAAAATCAACTAAAACCACGGCCTTTCGTTCATAAAGACATAATGTTCAAAAATCAAGGGGGGGGGGGGGTCAACCCAAATGAATGACCCCCCCCCCCCGTAAATGACGGGCCTGTGAGTGTGACTATGCGCATCAAAGTGGGAAATTATGGTGGTAAGATTCTGAAGTAAAGATTTGACTAAACCTTATAAAATACAGTCGAACCTCGCTAAAACGAACTTTAATGAATCATTAAAATCGATTATTCTTAACAGAATTCGTCTTATCCGAAAAACAATAAACAATGGTACAGGGATTACAAAAAAAAGTCCGTTTTAGAAGTAATTCTTTTTAAGCGTGTTCGAATTAACGAGGTTCGTCTGTATTCTCAAAAAAAAAAGAAAGAAAACTAATCAGCTCAAAAAATAAAAAATAAAAAAATAAATAAATAAATAAACTCAAAAAATTACGAAATTAACATGATCAAATATGACGAAATTAATTTGACGAAACTAATACTCTCAAAACTACGAAAATGATTGTCGATTCGACGAAACTGGAATGAAGAAATATTTCGTTACATTTGACGAAATTCGCATCTTCAAACCAGAGACGAAAGCAGTTTCCTCAGTTTGACGAAATGTTCGCTCGGAGCATATCCCTGAAAGCGATTTCGTCAGAAACGAAGAAAATTTCGTCTAATTTGAAAGTCCATTTCTGAGAGTGCATAAGCTACGATCCAGAGCTTTACCTAATTCTAGATAGAATGTCTTTATTGACGAATACGAGTAAACAATTGCCAGAACTGTCTTCGAAACTTACACTGTTAGGGTTTAAAAAAAAAAAATAAATAAATAGAAGCGTTAGCATTAAAAGCTATAAATAGATTACCCATTAACTTAATAATTCATTTTAATACAGTAATGCCATACTTCGTTTTCTATATAGATCAATAAAAACTTTTAAAAAATATAAGTAGAAATGTGAATAATATACGGCTGCTGTACGTGAGGTTATTAATCAACTTTTTAGGATTAGCTGATTTACAGAAAACATGGTTTGATTGAAGAATTATTTTTCATAGTTCGTGAACTTAGTTTAATCATTACGTACGTTGTAATTTTAAAAGGAAAAATACGCGAATAACAAAAACCTACAGAATTTGGGCGAGTTTTTTTTTTTTTTTTTTACTCTTTATTATTAATTTTTAAGTAGTTTTTGCCGCTGATTCTAAGCGACTTTTATTTTCATTCATTTTTTCACACACGTTAAAATGTTTTGGAAGCAGAGATGGGCAGATTCGTATTCGTAAATCCGAATCCGAATTTGATTTACAGCACCTTAACGTGTCAATCCGAATACGAATACATTCGTATTCACAAGTGTGAATTCGAATAGATTCATATTTGCAAGTGTAAATCAGAATACGAAATTTGGATTCATACCTATGAATCCAAATCCGAATGTGTTCGGATTCAGACCTATGAATCCAAATCATTTCTGATTCACATTTATGAATACGAATCCATTTGGATTCACACTTGGATTCACTGAAAAATTCAATTTAAAAGGTCAATATAAATAAATAAATGTTTCTTTGTACCTCGCTACAGTTCGAGTTTTGGGATGTATATTTATTGGCGTCAAACTAAGTAATTGACCCGAAAATGAACTTCCTACTATTTGGAGCCCCAAGTCGAATACTACTGGACCCGGTTTTAGAAGTCCATAAAAAGTTAAAAATCATGATTTTATGGTCATGAACACTAAAAATTTTCGCTAATTTTTCGTACAGTCAAGTGCCCATACTTGGGGACAGTTTTGAACTTTTATCTCTAGTAGCATATTAATCATACGTTTTCCATTCGAACGAAGTATTCTATTTTCAGGATGTGCCTTACTACGTCCCTTCAAGACAAGGTATAAGTGTGTAGATTTGTCCCTTTAAAAATAAAACATAAAAAATGTTCATTCTCCCAAGTTAGGGACTTCCCTAGGGGGTTCGTAATAGCGAATTCTTCCCTAGCAGATATAAGACTAGCTTTGAATTCTTCCACAATATCAGTAGAGTGGTATCGCTGTAAATGGCGTATTAAATTCGAAGTATTCAAAATGTTCACCTGAACTTCTTTAGTTTTTGAGGGAACATTCGCATCACATTTTAAACATAAAGCTCGAATAGATTTATGAGAGGTTTTCTCTAGGGAAATAGCATCGGCATTATCACTCACCGACTTGAAAAAAATCACCGCTTAGTGCTGATCTAAGCGAAAACCGCAATTTCTGAAAAGGTTCGCATTCCGAATTCAGAGAATTATCCTCGGAATAATAAGTAATCTTACTAAAAAGAAACAAAAGAAATTCATATTGTTATTAAATAAATGTAATTGAAACCGAAGAAAAATATTAAAAAATCATAGTAGCAATTAACATTTTAAAAGAAAAAACTTGCAAAGTATATATATATATATATGAAACGAGATTACCTTTCAATGAAATTAAAAATAATAAATTAAATTGGATACGTACCTATTGAGAGTTAAGCTTAGAGTGGTTCAAAAAAAACTTTTTTTAGCTAGAGTCCAGGACACACCCTATTTTTTTTTTCAGACTTACTAATAGTATTGTGCTGTAAAAGTTTTAGTTTCTTACTCAAATTTTAAGAGGGTGCTCAGTTTAACATTAGTCGTAGCATGGGAAATGTCACAAATTTGGAAACATTTCATTTCCCCAACTGTGTTTTTGTAAATATTTTTTTTTCAATGTATATGCATATTACTTTTGTATATTATAATATGTAGCATTGTTATTTCAGTTCAATGTAATTTTTAACGCCCCTCCCCATACTTACGATGTTTGGAGGAGGGAGTTGAGCACTCTCTTTCAGTTGAAATAAGAAGTCAAAATTCTTCCGGTATATTACTATCCACAAGTCTAAAAATATTGAGGGGTGTCCTGTTATCTATTAGAAACTTTTTTTACATGTATTTTTGAACCACCCTAGTTAAGCTATTTACTTATTCACTAAAAAATAAAAATACAATCCTCCTCAACTTACAGTAAGTCAAAACAGTAGGGAAAAAAAATTTGCATGCGTTTTATAAGATAAGAATTCTAAAAAAAAGTCTTCTTTTCAGTCCTTGATGAGTTTTATTAAAATATTTAAAATACAAGAAGCATATGGTTTCCTTTTTTTCTTCGTGCATTTTATTTCAGGTGTTATTTTTCCAAAAAAAAAAGGAAAATAAATTCAATGTTCTACGCAATTTTTATTCTTTCTCAGTTTATGTACTTCCATATTATTTCCTTTTTTTTTCTTAGATAAAAGAAAGGTGTTATTTATTTTGATTGTTAAAAAATTTCTGGGAAATACACCCATATGGATATGGGACTTCATATTGTAGCAAGATTTTATCAAGCTCAGATGTGTAATTATTTTTTACTGATTTCTGAATTACTCAAATTTAGAGTTTATGAATTTTTAACCATATATAGGAAAAGAACCATCTGATTTAACATCTAACTTGAGCATTTTAACTTGTTAGTATCAAATACTATATTTAAATAAATTTAAATTTCAAAAATTCTATTTAAATCAGAAGAATCCGATTTAAATAAAAAAAATCCGAGTTTATATATATATATATATATATTTAAAAATCCTGATTTTTATCAACCCTGTTATGAAGTAAGATCCAACAAATTAAACACTATTTTATAATCTGTTTAATAAAATATGTAGAGTTTTTTGCTGTTCTTGAGTACCGATTAAATTTTTCCCAATTTATCTGTTGAAGATCAATGTATTCTGTCAGTGCATTATGTTTTTATACATCATTCATTAAAACTTTTTATACAGTTTAACCTCGAATTATTTGACAAAAATTCCCAAGCAGATTCAAATTCCCAGCAGATTCCATCGTTATTTCCATTTGAAATTGCATTTGAGGAAAAATATCAGCAGCAGTAAAAAACATTTATCGCCGTTTAAATTTCATTATGTTTCATAACGAAACTACCGTTGTTGCCACTCTAATCTCTCTCAAACCGGTCTCCGTGCTTGGTCATGGCGGCCAATGGAAAGAGTATACGAGTCGTTCCTCTACCCCTATTATAGTACTCTTTGGTACAAACAAGAACGTTTTCGCAGTAGTCAACGGTTGCGATAGTTGAAAATAAATGCGAAATACAAAATACAACCTAGCTGTCTTTTACGCATTTTCTGTTTTTTCGTGAGAAATTTGGTTAGTAGAACTGTTAGTAAATAATTATCTTTGTGATCGATGCTTCCTTCCGGAGAAAGAGCGTTGAAATGTATGTTTGAATTATTGAATAAAAAACCGTTTTCTTCCATCATAATATATTTGTTCTTTTTTTTAAATGAAACGTTTCAGAGAGAATCTGCATTTTCAACGGTACAAATATCTGTAACATCAACAAATTTTTACAATCAAATTTGGTCCTTTGTAACATCAATCACTGTATATTCATTATATTTTAAAATTGTGAAAGTGAGATAAATTATCTGTAGTAAAATTATATAAACAAATCAAGTTTCAATTTATATGACTTTGGTAGAATTCCACTTTTAAAATTTTTGGACCCATAACAATATCGTCATTTTTTCTTCAGAAATTCACTAACACCGAAAACTCGACCTGCAGCGAGGTACAGACAGACATTTATCTATTTATATTGGGCTTTTGAATTGAATTTTTCAGTGAATCCAAGTGTGAATCCAAATGGATTCGTATTCACAGATGTAAATCAGAAATGATTTGGATTCATAGGTCTGAATCTGAATAGATTCGGATTCATAGGTATGAATCCGAATTTCGTATTCGGATTCACACTTGTGAATACGAATGTATTCGTATTCGGATTGACACGTTAAGGAACTGTGAATCAAATTCGGATTCGGATTTACCAATACGAATCTGCCCATCTCTGTTTGGAAGCCCCAATCTTCAAAACCGAAAAGAAAAAAAAATGTCTAATTCAAATTGACTTAGATTTTCTAATATTGTGTTTCATAAAAAAAAAAAGAACAAAGTCGAATTTTCGAAAAATTGCTTCGAGATGCACATTTGCATGCTGCCAACTAATTTTGTGCCAAATTTCATGAAAATCGGCCGAACGGTCTAACGCTATGCGCGTCACAGAAATCCAGACTTTCAACTTTGTTATTAGTAACGATAAAAAAGTCCCAAAAACGTAGTAGGGGAACTTGGGGTAAAGTGAAATGGTGGGGCTTCGTTTATTGTTTCCTAATATTTTCATTTATTCATTCAACTTTTTATTTACTGATTCTTTCGGCCAAAAATATGTTTTATAATCAAATAGAAAATATTTCATTAGAAAAATATTTTATTTTTCACTTTGCCCCATGGAAAAAAAAGTGAAAAATTTCCACTTTTTTTTACGACTCAAATTTCCTGCCAAAATTAAAAAACTGTTTCAATGCAAGTCTTATTATAAATACAATGTTCTTTCCTTATGTACTGCAATTTTCAAAACAAATTTCCGATTTGTTCATTTAGAAAAAACTTGAGTCATCTTAAGCGTTTCATTTTGCCCTACATTCCCCTATGATCCAAACATTCGGAGACTGCGGTCGCCAATGGCAGCCAAAGCATATAGTTAATGTTTTCAGGCCCGGATCTGCGTACTTGCAGACCCAACAGTGTGGGAGGGCCCACGTCCTTAAGGGGCCAAAGGCCCAAGAAATGTTGTAAAGTATTGAAAAAAAAAAAAAAAAAAAAAAAACCTAGCTCTAAGACTTATTAACGTTGCAAATATACACTGCTGGCAGCTGGGGAGTTTCAGATTTTTCATGTATTTTTCAATGGAAATTTTTCCCCTAAAAATGAGGTAAGGGCTTAGGGTCCACATAAAAAGTTTAATTTCGTATTTTTTCATTAATTTTCTTTTTTCACTGCAAACTTTCAATTTCTTAACTCTGCACTTTATTTTCACCATTTTTGCAATTGGAAGTGTGCATTTAACGGTTGTGAAAAATAGGCGTTACAGGTTAAACGGGAACGTGCTGTATAGTGTATATGTGTTGCACGAGTATAATGTTCCTATCTAGAAAATAAAATTGGTTTATTGCAGTTCTGCTTTGAACCAATTATGCCACACCAATTTAAGTTTGATTAATTTTCTATAAGTAAATGATTTTTTAAAATTTGAAGTTCATACTTTCCCCGCTCTATAAACGCAATTTAGCTTCAATGATAAACAGTAGGCCCATTTAATCTATTGATGTAACTGTAAGTAAAGAAAAATGTTAAAATCATTAGCACGACCAAAATGTCAATAAATCCACCTCTGTATTATTAGTAAAAGCTTGAAAGAATCTCTAATCGATTCGACTAATTTAACGTATCAGCCAAATGAATTTTTTAAAGTAAATTTCACTTTTAATAGTTATAAGGTGATGGAAAGTAAACAATTTTCTAAATTAACTTTACATTGCTGAATACTTCCAGGAATCCCATAAGTTCAAAATAATGCAATGTTTACTTATCCAACAAGTTTTATTACTCTTTTTTTAAGGTAACAGTTTAGAAAATTACTTTATGATTTAGTTAATGAATTTTGCTTCTTTGCATTAATAAACCTTTGCTGCAAAAATCTTCTTAGAAATTTAAAACTTTAGTTATATTCTTTGAAATTTTAAAAATAGCTTAGCTGCATTCATTAAAGGTGAGAAATTCGTTCACGAGTCTTAGTATCAAATAATTAATTTCGATAATATAAGTGACATTCATTTATGCTCCATATTTTTTTTAATGTACTAAAAGCCGAATGTACAAATTGTGATTCAAAAACAAAGTTAAACTAAGCCCATTTTTGAAGAGTACCGTGAACCGTTGTTAGATAGCATTCATTGTTGCATCCTTGATTCGCTTAAATGTG
This sequence comes from Uloborus diversus, assembly GCF_026930045.1. Taxonomy (NCBI): domain Eukaryota; kingdom Metazoa; phylum Arthropoda; class Arachnida; order Araneae; family Uloboridae; genus Uloborus; species Uloborus diversus. The sequence continues at coordinate 175,879,175 of NC_072733.1, read as the reverse complement.
ATGTCAATCAGTGTTGGGGTGGACATGAATCAATCAAATTTGCAATCTACTTTTTATTCTAGTATTTCAATCTAATCCATATTAAAATTAGATCTTGTCTCTCTCTCTCTATCATTCAGATTTTTTTAATAACAAATAAACTTGAGAGAAATAAAAGATACCTCTATAGAAATGGAAAGAGATAAGTAATGTCTCTATAGAAACATTTGTGAAGAAAACAACTCTAAAATATCTATTCATACTTATAAAAACGTCGTCACATTAAAAAAAAAAAAAATAATAAAAGCATAATAATTAGAGATATTCTATTAAGAAACTTTGATTACTTTGGATTGAGGGACTAACTTTGGGACAGTTGGTATTTTTTAGCTTGAAAGAATCCTTGTGGGACACACTGCTTTGGTCCAGTCAGCAATCACATCTGTAGAGTAGACCTGTATATTGTGCTGCTACCTGACAGCAGTTGTCAGAACCCTAGTCCACTGCGCTCATTGTGACAGCAAAGTTATTCTCGCCATTTGTTTTCCAAAATTCTTGTTTTGAGTGAAACTTTCGCTTGTGCCTCAAGAACCACGCACACCAAATTACATGCAGGTCTGAAAACACATTGATAAATACCTCCTCAAGTGGTTAATACAGAATTATAAGTTTTGTAACCTCTATATTTTAAACTTTCACCTTTTCTTAGGGTAACTTTGGGATTGAGAAATTTTCAAATTTAAAAAGCTGCAAGTTCACAGCGATCTTTTGACTTTGATTGACCAAAACTAAACTTTACAAAGTATTTAAATGATATTAGTTACATTATCTGTCTGTTTTTTAACATTTCAAAGCACAGTTTAAAATAATATCTGTATTAAGCGTTTAACCTACCATTAAACCTACCACTCACGGGCCAATGAATTAGAAACCTTCGAGAAACTTCTTGCCTTACTCGCACTGAGCAAGGGTCGGGGGGGGGGGGGGGGGGGGGGGAGTATCATGATATGGAGCATGTTCTGCTGGTATAGAAGTAGTGGTGTCCTGATATTCCTCGAATGGCAAATGAACAGCCATGGGATACCTATATATACTGGCAGATCAAGTGCACCCTGCAGTGCTGCATTTTTATCCTGATAGCAACGGCTACTTCATGGACAATAATGCAACTATGCATCGCACCAGAAGTGTTGAAAATTGGTTTGCTAAGCATCAGTCTGATTTCCAACACCTTCCCTGGCCACCGCATAGCCCGGATCTTAACTCCATAGAAAATCTGTGGGATATGGTGGAAAGACGCATCCTCTCTACAGCATTCTCCTCTTCCAACTAATTTACAACATCTGAAAAGATGCATAGCCAATGCATGGTATTCTCTGGATGTAAATGCACTCCAGAAGCTTGTAGACTCGATGCCCAAAGAAATCAGAGCAGTTATTCGTGCAAAAGGTGGTTCAATAAAATATTGATCTAGGGGTTTCCAATTCATTGGCCAGTGCATGTAGGATTGAAATCGACTCATTTCACTTGTTTCTAATGTAGATAATGCACTTACAGGGTCATTCCATCGTGATGAACGTAACATTCAGACTCTGTTTTGTTGCATAACATGAGTTTTAAAGGTCTAACAATCATTAACATGTGGTTTTGAAGAATTTTAGGAAAAAATAAAACTTCTGTGTAACATTCATGCAATAAAACACAGTATAAATCACATAAATTGGTTTTTGACACTACATTACTATAGTGTGACAAACGTAAAATTTTTGCACCCTTCATTTTGCAAGATGAAATTCAGCTCACATTTTCTCTAGAGTTTAGGTACATATTATTGTAAAAACAATGTAATGCGTTATTTTCATTCCTGAACTTTATTTTTCACGCAGAATAACACTCATTTTTCTTATACTGTAACAGAGTTGAATATTTCTTCAAAATGTGACGTGTGATGAACGTAACTCTAAAGTTACGTTCGTCACGGTTACTGAAGTCTATTTTAGAAATAGAATTGTTGAATTTTTTAGTCAGTTACATGTCTAGATATTTATTAATAAGTAAGCCACACACACAGAGACACTTTGTCTTAAAATAAACACTTCTATCAACAAATTTTCAACTTGAATTATATAAATGCTTAATAAATTTATTTGCTTTGAGAAAAATTAATTTTTTTCTCCACTGTTTTGAAGTGAAGCTTTTTTTGCGAGGACTTTTAATTTCTGATCCACAACTTTTTTCGAGATGGAAGTGACGTAGTTGTTTTTTAATTGTCGCCAAAAACAATAAAAATGATAGTAATTATAAAATTAAATAAATTTAACAAATTTATTTTTTGGCTACACTTGAGCAAGCCACAAATTTGTGGATTTTGGGCATTTTAAACTTTTTAAAGGATGTAGATTTTTGAAGATTTCTTTTAATTTAAGTCACGTTATCACTTTAAAAGTGAATCCACATTACTAAGGTTCAGTCTTGAATTTAATTTGATAAACTTTTATTACCAAAATTAACTTTTTAATTACTATTATTTTTCATTCTTTTTGGCAACAATTAAAAAGTGGATTTTGAGTACTGTTTAGTTTTTCTCCTTGTTCATTATCTATTTTCTTCATTAAAATATACAATCATCTTGTAAATATGCCTAAGCCAGTTACAGAAAAGAACTAGAGCTTGGCCTGAGAGAAAACATACGAGTGAAATGAGTTTAAAATGTAAAAAAGAAGAAAAGATAAAAGTTTTACTTCTATCTTTAACAACACTTTTTTTTTTAAAAATCACTCCATGCTTCTTTTTCTAGAAAGTTATCAAGAAATGTAATCTTCTTTACGAAAACAAAATCACTTGTAAGGATTGCTTTTTAAGAAGGCTTTTTCCAGGAACTTTTTCGACTTTCATTTCTGCCACAGTAATTCTAATATTATAATTATTATTTAGCAAGATAACAATATAAGAGCCAATTTTTTCCTGGGACTACTTAGAAGAGCATGCTTTTTGAATCTTTCCGTAAACTTTGCATGTTGAGAAAGGTGAAGTTGCATTGATTTAACAACTCTATATAAAGTTTAGTTTACTAGCTTCCCTGCAATTGATTATCATCTCCTAACTTCATATTTGATTCCTCAATTTTCTTGATTTTTTTTTAAACATTTATTTATGTATTTATTTTATTTTTTGCCCTAAAAATCACATATGCTCTGTTGCTTTTTTTCCTGTCATTTTCTTTTGGTTACATGCCATTCTTGCTCTGCTTTAACTCTTTTTTTGAGCCGCCGTTTTTTCCATAAAATACAACCCAAGAAAATTCCACAAATATGAGTTGAAAAATCGAGTTAATTGCTGCAAAAATTTAAAAATATTATATGGTGACATTTAAAAAATTAAATTATTTCAAAATAAACATATTTATCTTATTAAACTAAACGTTTCGAAAGATGCAGTTTTTGTTTTCAAGCGATTACATTCGTAGCAATTAGTTTGCAGTAGCAAATTTTAGGGGGAGGGGGGCAGAGGAGCCTGGAAAGGAAAAAATAATTTAATTATCCTTTTTTTTTAATTGACTTCTCTGCAACATGAAGAGATGTTTTAGGTTATTTAAAAAAGAACGCAAAGGACACAACTCTTATTTGAATTTCTGAGACCAAAGCGGCAATTCAACTTACGGGTTTCAAACTCAAAGGAACGTAATACCGCACATTCCTCTCTTAATTGATTTCTTCTCTGATGGAATCAGTAATTGACATTTCTTAAAAAATGGTGTGAAAGTTTGCCTAGAAAAGTCATTTTAATCCAAGAAGCTATTTGCAAAATAATATTTTTTTTTCAGCTTATATGAAATGCAAAATGAAGTAAATCACATGATAGTTTCTTGGTATAAACCAAAATATTAATTTCCTAACGGTATGTAGTGTTTAAAATTTTACGAATAAATCAGCAACTGCTTTGAAATTTGCAAAGTAGCTTTTGAATTCTTCAATAAAACTTTTATATTATAAAATTATAATTTTCTTACTTACATAATACTTTATAGTTAAAAAAATATAAATTCATTTAAAAAACTCAAATGAAGTATAAGTATATTTAATAACCCTATGAAAATGTTCCTAATTAAAACTGCTCTATTTTACAGCATTTTGGTGAAACTAGATAGTGTTTAATGTTTTAATTGGCTTGACATATTAAAGATATTTTATGTCCACATTCAAAGTAGAAAAGTACATAGGATGTTTGTTTTAGAAGTATATTAATTAGCCTTAAGGAATCCTGAAAAAACACACACACATTTGAAAAATAAAGTCATGAAATCTTTGCTATGAAAAACTGAAATTGCTGGGGGGGTGGGGAGCTTTTCAATTTCTTGCCCCCCCCCCCCCCCAAAGTAATTTCTATATCCGCTCCTGTCAGTTTCTTACGTTCGTCATGCTGATAACTAATTGTTTTAAATAATTTAAATAAAAAATTTAACATTTTTAACTAGGTAGCTCTTGAAAAGAGAGTAAAGCAAAAAATTTCTTTTTCTAGTCCTATAAAAAGAGTGGAAGGGAAAATACGACGTTTTGTGAATAAATGTAACAGGCCATTCAACACAGAAATCAAATTATGCTCAACGAAAAAAGAAATACATACAATGAATGCTTAAAATGTTACAGCTTGTATTTCTTGAATGCGTTATAGTTTAAATTTACATGTTTTTGTTGACGCTCTTCAAGCTGTAATTATTCTATGCATGGCAAGATTTGAAAATTAAGAATGTTATCTCTAAACTGATGCATAACACATTAATATTGATTGAGTTTGAAATTTTAGCCTACAGGTTGACATTACAGGAATGATCCTGTATAATTATAGCGGGTGGGTAACAACAGTACAAAGTAATGTTTCCTATTATTTTAGTGAGGATAAAGCACTGTCCTAATGTTATCCTAATCAATGAATGGGGTAAGATTGGGGACACATTAATTTTTTTAAATAAAATACTATTGCAACGAGTTATTCTTTTGCCATATCGTGTAAAAGGAATACTCAACTGACCAATTAATCATTTTTTAAGATTCTTTGCTTTAAAAACAGAGATAGAAACAGAGTAAAAGTTTGAAAAGTGCCCCAAAGTCACCCCTTCTTACGGTTAAGTAAAAACTATTCTATACACTGGAAATACTTTCTGTAAAACTATGGAATAAGAAAGCCAGAATCTTTGTTAAAATTACATACTTCTTCCAACCTCACGAATCAAGTGTCTTGATAACGGTTTTACAGAGAGTTTGTTCTTTTTCTTAACTCTGTAAGAAAAAAAAAGGTGTCTCATAAAATGCCTAAGTACGGACAAAAGCCACGGATCAAGATCATAGGGAATAACTTCAAATTGAGCAGAAAAAAACATTTAAAATAAAGGGATAATCCTGATCGGATGGCCGGAGAAAGCTTAATTACAGCAAATGAAGTTTTTAAAATAAGAATTTGGGTACATTTTATTCATTTCCATGGAAAACAGTCATTTCTTCCCCACACGTAACAGCTCATATGTCTCGTTAAAAAGAATAAGTTAAATGGGTAGTGAACAAAATTGTGTTGCTTAATAGTTCACAGGAAAAAGTGTTATCATTTAAAATTATTATTTTTTGATAAAAGTCAAAGCTGTCATGAGCGGGCCAAAATGGTTATTTCTTTGTGGAATTATTAAATCTTATGGCAAATGACGATAACTTGCAAGAATGGCTAAGCTCTACAGGACTGCACGGCGTCTACTGACTGCACTGTCATGCACATGTATAGGACGAAGAAGAATCTTTTTTTTTCAACCTTTTAAATTATGTTTTCTCAATAAATGAGAAGTTTACAAGAAGTGTATGAAGCAAGAAACACATCAGTGCAAGACGTGCAACTCATGCAAAATGTGCTTGTACCGTTCCACCTCTAAATTGAATTCTAATATTAATTGACATTTCAATAGCTGTATCTGTTAATAAAAGTTCTACAAAGATATGACAACGTGAAACGTGTTCCTCAGAAAATTTTAAATTTTTTGGTACCTTACTTAGCTGTTAACACACAGCCGTTCTTGGGAAGATGAGGGGACCGATCCACAACCAATAGTCTGACGTGCGCAGATTGTAATAGGATAGATGTTCGCAGTCACTGGATTTTTAGAAAACTTTTACATGCACTCTGCACTGTTATAAGAATCACGTGAAAAGGGAAAACTGGTTAATGAAAACATTTTTATTTATCTCAATAAAATTAAACTAAAATCAAAACTTTAAACAGTCAAATATTCAACAATAAGGTAAACTTGTTTTACATAACACAACATGAGGGTAAAATAAAACTTTTTATATGCATTACTTCTTTAAACTTATATTAGCATATTTTTAAGTACACATACTGAAACAAAATTAACTGTAATTTATACCAATTAAACTAGAAGTTGAAAAATTTGCATTTTACACATAATAATAAAAAGGTTCATTTTTTTTCCAGCAATGAGATAAAATATGAAAATATTTTAAGCATTGTAATAAAATTTAGCTTTCCTTTTAGCTCATCCTCAATCACCTGTTAAAAGGAGATTTTTTAACAAATCCCGATAAAGGAGGAGGGCCAATTGGTTGAGAGGGGGGAATGGTGTTAGACTGCAAAGTAGTTTCTCTTGATATTTGAGATTCTGATAGAACGGTATCAGAATAGGACAAAGGAAAATTGTGACTGGAATTGGCAGCTGGGATATTTTGCGAAATATGTTCTACTGATGCAATGTTGGAATGAATCATCTGAGTTTCACATCTTACAGAGTCCATAAATGCACCAGAACTTCTTGAACTGGGAAAAACATTTTCATTCATTGCTAATCCATGATGTGAAACATTCCTGTTCTCATTACTAATAGAAATTCCATCTAAAGCATATATTTCACGCAGTATCATCAGCACAGTATCCTCAGAATTCCTGAAATTATTTTTTCAAATAATATAGAAATAGTTTATTATAGTGCAACAATTTACTAGTATATTTGCTATTTCGAGAAGAAAAAAAAAAAAAACAAAAAAAAAACCAAACAAAAAAAAAAAAAAAAAAAAACAAGAGAACATGCATAAAAAAGAAAAAAAAACCTAACAAAGATAAATATGCATATTACAGTGGAGGGTCAAAAATCCACACAACTTGGGAGAAGTGTTTGCGCAGATTTTAGGATTTGCGGATTTCATGCCATAAAGAAACTAACTAAAAGACGTATCTTAAAATTGAAAAAAATAAACACAATAAAACTTAAAAATATTCATGAATTATTCCATAAGATAATTTAATATTTCAAAATCATTAAAAATAATACGATTAACTAATTCTTTTAGCTGTTATTTCAAAAATCCAAAAGAAATATTTATTCTTAGAGTAACCACTACCATGAGGAAACAAAAACCAATAAGCAGCACCATTTTGAAAAAAAAAAAGCATTAATTTTAATAGGTAATTCATTTGTATTCAATTTAAATCATTCACATTTCACTTTACATGCTGAATTCTTTGGGTTTTTGTTTTATTTTTGTTTATCTTTGATGCTTTACATCAAATGCAATATTAACGTTTTGCTGTAACTTTGCAGCAACCTTATAACATCTGCTTTTGGTTTGCGATATTCCTTATTATTTTTTCAATAGTACACACTATATAGCATAGTTAGCAAAAAATACAAATGTGTATTTAGGAATAAATATGTTTGTAATGTCAAAGGTATTACGTATTAAAAACAACTTTTGGGGCAAATAATCACAATTCAGATTTTGGACTGAGAGGAATAAATATGGAAAGTAAATTTGTAGCACAGTAGATGAAGAAAAAAAAAAGTTCAGACAAAAGGGGGGTGGGGGATCAAAGCGGATTTCGGATGTTGGTGGCATTCCGCTGGAATTATAATGCATTTGTAAATGGTTTCACATGAATTCAAATACAAAATAATCAGCAAATGATTTTGAGTTGCAAATGGTCACATTATATAGAATCCCTATATAATAAAAATATTTATACGAGCATGGAATTTTTAAAACAAATAATATGGAAAAAAGAGATCTACCTAACATGAACCCATAAGTAGTTAACTAAGTTGAAGTATTATGCAAACAAAAAAACTGTTTAAATTCAAGAAATATTTATTTTAAAATATTCATTGAATAGTAAGCTCGAATGGTCAATTAAATTAACATATCAAACACAACCCAGTCCATAGGCTAGACTTTCTGTCCAGGCATTGGCCGATCATAGCCTTTAATGTGTTAGCTATATTTAAAGACTTTTTTGTCTTGTTGGGCAAATAAAAAACAGGGTGCAGCAAAAAAAAAAAAAAAAATCGTACAAAGTTTGCATCATCAAATGGAAGTAAACTATTTTCTTTTTAATGAGTGTATTTATTTATTTATTTATATTTTATTTTATTTATTTATTTATTTATTTTTTTTTTTTTTTTTGTCTCTTACTTCAGTTAGAAAAAAAATTATAATCAATCTCATAGTTTTTGTTTCATTTTTTGGCATTTGTACAATGTCAAACATAAGATCTGCGATTTTTAAGCTGTTTAACCAAGGAGAACAACAGTTTGTCTGCTTGATATATCTCATCAAACAGTGTTTCATGCAATATGCCATATTAAGGAACCCGAAAATCATAGTCGACGACCAGGAAGTGTACAATAACGTACAATGAACACTTCTGTTAATTGTGAGACCAACAAAAGGCAAGTTTAATGAAATTCTCGGGTTTCCATGAGAGAGGTTGTTGATGAAACAGGAATATGGGAGCTATCAGCGCGGCTAAGGGCTAAAACAAAGCTCAGACAGAAGCTATAGAAGTTCCAAAAAGTTCAGCCTTTTTCTGAAAAAACAAACTCGTGCTGCTCCTAAGTGCCAAAAACTTTTGAGACGGGCCACAAGTCACCGCTAGGGAGAGATTTCTTTCACTGATGAGCAACACTTTACCATTCAACCAGCTCATAACTCTCAGAATGATAGGATTTGATCTGTAGGCGCACCATGCACCCTGACAAATGCTGAATGTCGCAGAAATCTGAAGTTGGTCTTGGTGTGGGGCAAATTTGCACAAGCGGCAAAAAAAAATCTATCTCTGGTAAAATATTGTTCTACTAAAATATTTTCTATTGGTTTAGTAAAAATATTTTCAATCAAATGAATGAATGAATAAAAGAATAAATAGTAAACCGATAAAGGAATTAATAATCAAAATAATAAATGAGAAAAAATATTGAATGTAATCGAAAATAAGTGAATGAATGAATAATTGAATGCATTAGAATAAATAAGTAAATAATGAATTAATAAATGAATATATAAGTGATTTAATAAATTATTCGATAAACAAGTGAAATTACCTATTTCACATTGCCCTGCATGCACTTGACTAATTATTCAAAACATTAAAATAAAAATAAGGTTACAATTAAATAAATACTGCACCGAATACACTGTGCAGCAAAAAATACCTTCAAAATACTTCTGACATAATTCTTGCTGATTATTATGTAAAATGACCTTCTGAATCGAAATACGACCACCATTTTCCCCCATCAGGTCCGACTTTTTGGAAATGGCACCCACCAATTTTTTATCAGTTTTTGAGTTTCACAGCTAATATTTTAATTTGGAGAAAAAGGGAGCATTGTATTGGCCATTAATACTCTTCTGAGGAACTAGAGAGGCATAAAGTTGACAAGCATGATCATTTTTAGTAAGTGGAGAGACTCATGGGGATATTCCCACTGAAAACATTTTAAAAGTCAAAAAAATTGATCTCTTTTTTTTTCTAGTGGTTTGTTTTACAATTTTTCATTAATTTTTCGGCATAAAACCAGAGTATGGGTAATTTCTATGAGCCCCATATCAAAAAAAAAAAAAAAAAAAAATCAAGCTGCAAAAACAGAAAAAAAAAATACCTTTTAAGCGTTGTATGTTACATAGAGTTGCATCGTAGATCTTCAGTAAAGAACCTTCCTGTATTATTCAACTTACATTCAAAGATATTAAGATTGAAATGAACTTAAGAATGCTTATAATATCGTCGCCTCAGAGCAAAAGTAAGATATCTTAATGTTATTTCTTGGATTAGAATGTCCCCCCCCCCCCCCCCGACAAACACAAATAAAAGAAACAGAAGTTCTAATGTTCTATGTCAGCGATTCTTAACCTTTTTCCCATTGCAATACCTGTTTCACCAATTCCCCCAAAAGGATGTTTGCAGGCGCAAATGCCACCCCTTCCCCATAGTGATGCTACTCGGTTTGATAGATTAAATATAATTGAAAGTGTTGGGAAAAGTTTTCAGAACTGAAGTATCTATACTTTTTATAAACTCTTAAACCCAATTTGTTATCAGCCACGCCCCCCCCCTTCCCATGGTGATGAGACTGCGTTTAACAGAGTTAATATAGTTCAAAATATTGGCAGAAATTTTCTGAATTGAAGTATTCATATTTTTCAAAAACTTGCAATTCCACTTTGCCTATCACTCCCCCCCCCCCCCCAGGTGGGTGATACTTGGGGTGAACTGTCCTGTATTTGTTATTCGGTGATCCTTCATTTTATGATGTTAATATGAGTTTGGATAAGGCATGGACAGAACTGGACTAATTACTTTACTAACATCTTAAGAACATCCCATTGCACACAAACATGCAGCTATTTACATTACGGAATGCCCCGCTCAAATCACCGTTGCAGTTCCAGTTAATCCGTTCCCCATTCCTTGCGATGCTGGTTACCATTAAGTTCTCAGTACACGGCATCTCCTTTCCCTTTACAAATCCAGCCGCTGTGGAGGTCTCCTGGATCTAGTGGATCTCTGAAGCGGTGGTGGATCTGGTGGCACAGGGTTGGTTGTTGATATGATGACATCAGTCACTTTTTCCTCTTTGCTGGTGTCAGCAGGCAAGATACCTGCTTCAGTTGGTAACTCTGTTGAACTCTATGATGCTTTTGCCTTTACTGTTACAGTTGCAGAGTAGGACCTGGAATCCAGACGTGAAGCTGAAGCGACTCGTTCCCAGTCCTGGTTTTCTAGATCTCCACTATCCCTCATTTGATCTATGTGCCGACGCCACAATTGCCCATTTACCTTAATGGTGTGGTGAAGTTGTCCATCCCGGCAGATTACTTTCTCGAACTTCCACCTTTTGTCCCCATGGGCGATAATTATGTACAGCTATGTTGTCGCCAGTGAGGAAGCCACGAACTGGAAGCTGTCCTTCCTGATTCTATCTTAGACCCGTGCCTGCATATCTGGTTTGACCAAGTCGATGCGGGTTTGGATCTCCCTGCTTCATCAGCAACATTGCCAGACTGTGAAGGCTGGTCATGTTCACCTGCATCAAGAAAGTGCTGAGCTTCTGTTGGATGGTGCCAGGATATTCCTTCATGGCTCGAAAAGATTGCTTGAGCGTGAACACATAACGTTCAGATTTGCCATTGCTGGAAGGCTTGAATGGAGCTGAAGGTTTGTGTTTTATCCCGTTTTGTCTCAGGAAATTCTGGAACTCATTGGACTTGAACTGTGGACCGTTGTCACTAACTACCATCAGTGGAAGTTCAAACTTTACGAAGCAGTCCCTTAGGCACTCCATCATTTTAAATGAGGTGGTACTCTTCATTAGATAAACATCCAGCCATTTAGAACGTGCGTCAACAATGATGAGGTACATGTGTCCGAACAGTGGTCCAGCAAAGTCAACATGAAGTTCCCAAGGTTTACTTGGATACTCCCAATGGTGAACCTTTGCCTTCTGGGGATCTGTTTTTATCTGGGCGCAATGAACACAGTTCTTAACTGCCTCTACTATTTCCTTGTCGATATTCTTCCAAAATACGAACAATCTTGCTATTGTTTCGTTTTCACAATTCCTAAGTGCGATTGGTGTAGCTCTTCTAGCACTCATCTCTGGAATCGTTTTGGTACCATGACTCTTGATTCGTAAATGATGCAGCCATCCTGGAGACTATTCTATCTCCTTCCCCTTCAGTCCTTCTCCACTTCGAAGTGCCTGCAACATTGGTTTGCATTCTTCATCTTTCTCTGTTTCTTTGGCCAACTCCCTGGTCGTGACTGGGAGGGTCTCAATCTGTTGCAGCTGGTAGATCGTAACATCATCCTGAACTTCCAATTCTTCTGACTAAGTCGGCAACCTTCAGAGGAAATCCACATTTCCGTGCTCCTTGGTGTTGCAGTAAATGATGTTGAACTGAAGGATTACAGCGTCAAAACATAATGTAAAAGTCTTGTTGCGGCCAAAATTGGTAAACCTTTCTTAGATCCAAAAATTGCTACTAATGGCTAGTGATATGTTATGAAAATAAAACTTCATGCCTTTAGTTATAGATAGAATTTTTTAACAGCCTACACAATCGCAAGAGCTATCTCGTCAATCTGTGAATATTTTTTGTCTGCATTGTTTAGCATTCTCGATACAAATGCTATGGGTCTTTCTGTTCCATCGGACATTTTGTGGTATAGCACCACACCTAAGCCTACAGGACTCGCGTCGCTTGCCAAAGTAACAGGGAGTGCAGGGTCATAATGCACTAGAATTTGTGGGGAACAAATTTCTTTTTTAATGTTTTGGAATGCTTGCTCACAGTGCTTTGACCAGATAAATCTCATGTTATTTTTTGTTACGTTATTTAATGAATTAGCAATTGTGGCCAAATTTGGACAAAACTTCCCACAGAATTGCACTAATCCTAGAAAACTTAGAACTTCTTGCACATTTTTTGGCTTAGAGGCACTAGCAATTGCACAATTTTTTTTGCCTGTTTTATGCAAACCCTTGGAATCAATTTTAAGACTCAAAAATTTTCTCTCTTTTTCAAAGAATTTACTTTTACTCAAATTAAGCTTCAATCCCTGCTCTTTCTATTTTTGGAAGAAAGTTTTTAGTGCCTCAAAATGTGCATCGTCAGTCGATCCTGTTATGTGAGCATCATCCATAAACACTTTTACCCCTCCTATTACCTGGAACAGACTGTCTATATAGCACTGCCAAATAGCTGGAGCCACGTTTAGCCCATACATGAGTATTTTGCATTTAAACAACTCTTTTGTGGTGTTAATTGTCAGAAGTTTTTGACTATCTTTATGCACCTTTAATTGCAAGTAAGCATGCTTGAAATCTAATTTTGAAAACGTCTTTACCTCCATTTGAACATGAAAATATCTCCTCTAATTTTGGTAGAGGATGTTGTTGTACCATTAAGCTAGGGTTTACTGTTACCGAGTAGTCTGCACATAGACATATTGATCCATCTGATTTTACGACCGGTACTACTGGCGTTACCCATTCAGATGTCTCTACCTTTTTGATTGCTCCCCATTCTAATCTGTCAATTTCTTGCTCAACACGATCTTTCAAAGTGAACGAAACAGGTCTTGCCTGACAAAATTTTGGCGTAACATCTGACTTAAGCTCCAATTTAACCTCATAATTATTTATCTCCCTAGTTTATCATCAAACAATTCTTTGTACTTGTCTAACAATTTAGGAAGACTAACACTTATTTCTACTTTGCATTTTTTTATTGAATTACAATCTACAAATCTCATCATAGGTTATGTAAGGGTAAAGGATAGTAACCTTTACCCTTACATAACCTATTGGAATAATTCTATTCCCTTTGTAAGTTTTGAAAATTAGTTTTGTAGACTGAATTTTCTTCTTAGAAATTTTTCGAGACATTACTTATTCTGCTATCAACTTCAAAAGATATCCAATGACCTTCTATTTGAACTTTTACCATTATAGGTTTACTTGGTTCTTGTTCCGGCAGTGTATATTCTGCGAATTGAATGGTGTAAATAGGTACAGAAACAGTACCTTCAATTTCAGAAAAACATTCTACTCCCACCTGCTTTTGCTTAACAAGTTTATTAGCTTTATTTGACTTGGCAGAAAAACATGCTTTCCCCAAATGGCTAATTTTATCGCATAAATTACATTTATACATCTTAAATCTTTTGAATGATTCGTTCCATTACATCACAAGCACGATTTACTCATAGCTTTGAACCCAGCCTTTTGTTTATATTTGTTCTTCCCCAATTGCTTCTCTTTTTTTCCCACTCCCATCTAATGGACATTTACCACTTTATCCAAAGGCTCCTGAAGCACTCTTTAGAGACTTTTCCATATCCAAGGCAATTTTTAGCGCACCCTCTAAATTAGTGTCATCTTCCTCAAATATCTTATTTAGGATAAATTTATCTTGCAAAAAACTTATAAAAACATCTTTCAGCATAACATTAAGCATTCCTTCGCCATAACAACATGGAACTGAGAGGGATTGTAACTCTGTCAAATACTCGTTTACTGTTTCCCCCTCTCACTGCTTGCAATTTAAGAACAAAGGCCTGCTTGGAATTATTAGTGGTTTTGGATTTAAATGGTCTTTGAGAGTACTTTTTAAACAATCAAAATCTTTATCTGATGAGTTATCAGGAGCAAGCAGATTTTTAACAAATTATACATTTTAGGGGATAAACTTGAAATGAAAGCTAACCCACGTTTTTCGTACGGAACATTTTGAACCTTCAAATATGCTTCAAAGCGTTCAAGGAACGAATCAAAGTTTTCCTAACCTTCTTCAAAATTTTCAAAATGGACTGAAACTTTAGAACTTTCATTTGGTTTCGTTTCTGGCGTAACTGCCAATCTTTACATTAATAACTTGTTTTGTTTAAATAATGATTTAATGAGCTCCTCCATGATAAATTTAATCAGAATATAGGATTACTAAACTTTTACCTTGGCTGATTTTGGGTTTTACCCTAATCCATAAGATTCTTTGAAAGCACATCGGGAATTCCGAAGTAGAACTTCATAATTTCACAGGTTCCTATCAACATCTCATCGCCAACTGTCCTGTATTTGTTATTTGGTGGTCCTTCATTTGTTGATGTTAACATGAGTTCAGATGAGGCATGGATAGAACAGAACTAATTACTTTATTAACATCTAAAGAAGATCACATTACACACAAACACGCAGCTATTTACATTACAGAGTGCCACGCCAAGTTCACCTTTGCAGTTCCAGTTAATCTGTTTCCTCATTCCTTGCGATGCCGTTTACCGTTAAGTTCTCAATACACGAATACCACCCCCTGTGCCCCCCAGTAGTGACACCACTGACATTATTACTACTTTATAAGCATACTCAAGTTTATTTTTAATCATAATTATATCTGGGAATATAAGTTGAATAATACAGAAGGTTCTTTACTAAAGCTCTGTGACGTGACTGAATATCCAAAATACGATGCCTTCAACATTGAAAACATTGTTTTTTTTTTAAACATGAAAATTTTTTTGGACATAAAGTTCATGAAAGTGAGTCCCAACACCCTGGTTTTATTCCAAAAATAAGTAGAAATATTGGAAAATAAACCCCCAGAAATTAGGGTCAGTTTTGGAGATTTAAAAATATTTTTTCCGGGGGGGGGGGGTAGAACACCTCCATGAGTCTCCCAACTTGCTCGGAATGTTCAACCTTTTGAACTTAGCACCTCTCTAGTACCTCAGAAGATTGTTATTGGCTATTATAAAGCTCCTTATCCCACCCAATAAATATAATAGCTATAAAACTGTCAAACTAAAAAAAAATTGGGTACACCATTATCAAAAAGGTGGGACGTAATAGGGCAAATAGGGTCATACTTGGACTCAGGGGTTCATTTTAAAAAAGAATCAGCAGAAATTCTGTCAGAAGCCTTCTGAAGTTATTTTTCTTGCTGCACTGTGATATTAGTAGGTATCAATAATATTTCAAATGATAGTAGTACCCAACACTAATAAAATCACTGGATTATAAAATCAACCTCTTTTTAAAATCATATCTTGAAGAACAGAATTACTGCAATACCAGAAAATGTTAAAACCATCTTTTAATAAAATCACTATCGCTGTTTTATAAAATCAATCTTTTGGACATCGTAGGAAAAAAATTGTTAAAGCACCAAGAAGTGAAGGAATTGGTCTCAGAAGATGAGGAAATTTCACAGTCCAATTTGCCTTTTCAATAGATGTCAGAAAAGTGCTTGATAATGTATGATGCACTTTAGAGTTTAGAGAAAAATATAATGTTGAATGCTACAAAACACTTTGTTAACTCTCAAATGATATTGAATCTTTGCTCTCCCAATTCTGTTAAGCAAACAACAATACACCTATATTTTAAGATCCTTGTGCAAATAATAAAAAAAAAATGTACCACATGTTTAGTTAAAATGACAACTGTATTTTGAAATACTTAAAACAGAAATAAACGAAGTAATTCAATTCATTTTTAGAGTATTCAAACTTCAAAACCTTTCGTTTTTTGGAATGTAGAGGTATGCCGGTTAATAACATTAGCCACTTTATAAAATCAAATGTCCTTACAACGAATGTGATTTAATAATCGGCAGGCACTGTAACAAGAACTTTATCATTTCATAATTAATAAAAGTAATTTTTCACTTAGAAAAAAAGTAATAATATGAATATCAATTTATAAAAATTGCTTGTATTATAATAATCTTTGATTTTCAGAGAACTTTTTCCTAACTTGAATATACTACTGTGTTACTACATAGTTAAAATATTACCAGATAGATGGAGTAAGAAACAGTAAATGTTTCAACAAATCACTTTGTCCCATATTCCCCTATATCACCTTTCGACATGATGTACTGTAAAGCATAAAACTTCAATGTACTTATAGTTTCTAATATTTATTCTTGGTGTGGGGACTTAGAACATATAAACAACTGCATGTGTTTGATCCATTCAGGCTTAAAGGGCTGTGTTTGATTGTGCACTGAGTTTTTGTTTTTATTTTGAGGGAGTAGTGGAAGGTAAAATATATTACTAGCAAGGGGAAAGGTTCATACTCTATTGGGGTGAAAAATTTCCATGACTTTTCCAAGGGTTTTTCATGACTTGATAAAACTTTTTAATGACCTTCTTATACAAACAGAATACAACTGTTTAATATCGTCTTCACAGGAGACTTAGTGGAATCAACCTTTCTTCTAATGAACCAAATTTAATCAAGCAGCAGCTACACAACGCTCTTAAAACTGAACTGAGTTGAGGGTCAACAAGTTGACTCATGTTTAGAGTGAGCAAATGCTTGGAAATATCCTGATGAGAGTAATCAACTAAATCCTTGATTACACTCACCGAGACAAAATGGTAGTAGCACCGTTGACTGTTGTGTGAATGGACAGGCGATTCCTTCACTTTTCTACCTGTATATGCTTTCTAATAACTAAATACCTGTTCGAAAGTCGATACAACTAAGTTGCCTCGTGTGTGAAGGGGGTCTTAAGTTTTTGGATTAAAATGTAACTAATCATTTATTTGCACATCTTCAAATGCAAATATATTAATTGGTTTCATAGAAATAATGTCTGAAACAATAAATTTTAATTTATTATTAGCATAATAATGTTGTAATAAGCAATTCTACATGTTTGTACATTGTACAAGGCTAGAATTTTTAAATTTTTTAAATGAATTAAACAGGCTTCTTAACAATATTCTTCCAAGCTGAAGTAACTTTCTCACATCTGCTACTTAATAAAACATTAATGAATAAGATATGATGAATTAAATCTAATGAAGAACAAAAAAAAAAAAAAAAAAAAAAAGTAGCAAGGTACACAAACACTGTATGAAAAGCTCAGAGATTGATAAATCAGTGGCAAATAAAGGAGAAAATAAGCTGGATACTCAATGAATAAAGAAATAACCATGAAAATAACAAAAGTATTAGTACAGGAATGTCAAACATTTTTAATATGTATATAAACATCCAAGCAAAACATATATGTTCAACCTTCTACTTGCACAAATATTATTTAACTTATTGTTGAATCATATTCTAAGACCAAGAAGAGGCAGTAGCAAAATTTTTCAAACTTTTAACTTTTCCAAATTTAAGGAATGTAATTAAAGAAGAAAAGTCTGTCAACATACAATCTCTAAATCCTTTAAATATAACCTCATTAGATGTTTAATGAAAGTTTGAAAAAATATTTATTTTGTTTTCATCTACACATAATAAATACTTGTAATGTAAAAAATAAAGAAAGAAATGAAACATAATAAATAAATATATAATAATTATCAACTCATAATAGGTAAAAAGATATCTGCATTTCAAAATAAATGAAAAATAAGAAACATTGGTAAACAAGAAAATGTCAATACCAAAAATACTTTAGAAGTATAGCATGAATAAGGTTCAATATTTAATAATTAACTAATAAAATACAAAAATTTTCAGAAAAAGATGAAATTAATGATTTTTTTTTTTTTTTTTTTTGACTTTGATTAACTCAACAATTCTTAACACTTACAAATTAATAATGATTAAAACACCTGAACCTGTTTTTGTGCGGTCTATGAAAATTTCATACAAATTGGGACTCAATTGACAAACCTATCTTTAAAACGAGTGCTTAATAGTGTAAGTTTGAGTGATTTTTTTAATGCAATTTTTTTCATGCTGTCCCTGTATGCCGCACAAAAACAGGTTTGAGTGTATTAGAATTCCCCCTCTTTTCATATTCTATCACCAGCCTAAACGTTATTTTTTTTCTAAAACCTTTACAAAAAATTTAGATAAAACTGACAAAATTAATAATAATTTTTTTTAGGATTGGTTGAAACGAACTCGGATTAGAATTTTTGGGCAAAAATCAATATTGTACTAGTCACCTTTAACAAAAATACTTCTTACGTATAAAGCATAAAAAGTGTTACAAATAATGGTTAACCTCGAAATTTGTGATATCTAACCAATAGTAGAATCAAATTGGAAAAAAAAAAAAAAAAGAAGGACGACTTTTGCAGTGGCAGATGCAATCAGATAACAAACTTCAGATTTGTTTTTGGGATCTTTCAACTTTCCAGTTTTAATAGCTTTTATACATAATACCGAAAATGTATGCAAGATTTCTAATGGTGCTTCAACTACTGTTTACACTTGTTCACTGCTGAGAAAACTTATCCATGACTTGAAACAAATTTCCAACTTTTCCTAAAAATATTAATTTTCCATAACTCTTTCATGTCTGAAATATGCTGATTTTTCTCCATGTCTTTCCAGGATTTCCATGACCTTTATGAACCCTTTAGGGGGTGACAGTAGAACTGCCATATGAGATTTGTCTGCCAGTATATTGTATGTGAGTTTTATTTTAGTTATCATAGCAAAAATATATATAAATTTAAGAAAGAACAAGATTTCTGGATTGATAAACGAATGGTAAAAAGGCAAGAAAGAGAGTGCATAATGTGCAAAGAAAAGTTCTTTCAATGAAAAAATGCAAATAAACTTACTATGAAAGCAAAACTGGCAATGCAGCATTATATCCTGACTAATGTTATGAAATTTATCAAAATCTTTAAAAAATATTTAATCATTATAACTGAATTTTTTTCCTATTCAATTTCTTACTAGTTTATCTATATTTTAAATAGTAGTATATGTTAACTTTTTATATTGAATTGAAAATATTTTAATTCAATTGAATTTTTTAAAATTCTTTTAGGAAAATTTAATTACAGTATATTTTAATACCATTAATGATAATCAACTAAATTTCAGCACATTTAATAAACAAAAAGGTTTTACATGATTTCTTAATGTTAAACTAGCAAGATCTTCTAAAAACAACTACTAATAGTACTAAGGAATAATGCTACTCTAAAGAGGATGCTGATAATCACTTTTGGTTGGTGGCAGCTTCAATTTTCAAAAGACACTAAGCCACTGGAATTGTTCACCACCCAAAAGCTTGTAGAATGAAGAACAAGAGGTAGCAACAAGGGCAATGTGAAAGGGAGTCCAAAACGGCCTGGACCTCTCCCAAAATAAAAATAAAACTACTCATTGTGAGTAAGGAATTAAATATTTTTACATTTAAATTTGGAATTCTGACATTGCTTTGGGCCCCTAATAAAATAAATTCCTATATGTACTCTAGTAAACTAGGCTCAGTAGGAAAAATCACCCAAGCATGTGAGTGCTTTTACTATTCAAATGCACAGGCTGGGTGAAGCTTCTTTTTCCTTTCACTAGTCCTAAACAGGGTAAAACTATTCACTGGAAGTTGAAACAGATTAATATGTATATATGTTAATGAATACAGCAGTGAAACAAAAATTAAAAACTAAGTATGCTATATTTACTCAAAAAGAATAAAAAGTCACAAGAAATGACAATTCTTTCAATTTTTGAAGAATTTCAAAACTGATTCAAATAAAACAAAAAGCTATTAAATAAAATATTACCAATAGGTGGCATGACTTGTTAGGGCAAAAATGTAATCATTTAAAGCTTCTATAGGCTTTTCTTGCAGCACAAAATCAATTCTTCGACCACTATTTAAGCAATCCAATTTGTATTTCCTCACCAGTAGTTTCAGACATCTCTAGGAAGGGAAATATTTCAAGATATAGAGTTCAGATAAAATAATGATGAGGTGAGATATTATTTTTTTAATTCTTACTAACAGTAGGGGTAAGTGGTATACCTCGGACATATGTGCACCTTGGACCTAGGCGGATTATAGCTCTGCTTATTAAAATATTTGAATAGCAACATGTGTAGTTAAAGTATTTGCCCCTAGACATCTCAGTGCATACCTTTCTATTTTGTTGAAAGCTCATCTGATTGAAGTATTATTAAAAAAAGATATATACCATTCAAAAGTAAGTTTTTCCAGATACTTTTATGCATTTTTTATTATGAAACATATATTGTTTATTCTGAAATGAAGGTCATGCATTATACAGTCATGTTCTAGCTATAACACAATGTGCTTGAAAAAAGTTAGGCCTAACTGTAACATAATGGTCAGCTATTTTGTTTTTTATAATGAAGTAGTGTACCTTGAACCCAATACAAGTGGTGTACCTTGGACTAGTCTGACACTTCTGCATAGTTATTACAACTCCTAAAATTTCATGCTCTCCAGTTTGTTGGAATATTTGGATAAGCATTCCCACTTGCCTTCACATTATCAAATATAATCAATGGCTTTAAGGTCACTGGCTTACATATACTGAATGAAAATATTTCTCAAGATTTTGATTTCCCCCCTATCAAATGTCACTGATCTCTCAATGCAAAAGTAACAAGAAAATAACACACAAAATGATTTTACTGGTGTGTCAACATTTAAAGCTAGTATTTCTTTGCCAATTATTGTCACTCCTGAAGAAATAAGGCCACATCCAAAGGCACTACCAAGAAAATAATTTCATTGGGTGATACCTAAAAGAAAATCTTGTATTTTGACCGACACACCCGAGAGAGAGTGTCTTGAAATAGAAAAAGCCAAAATGGCAATGAAAGAAGTAAAGCAAGCTAAGACAGTAAAACTCCCTACAAAACCAGCTAAAAGAAAACTTTATTATTCCTCAGAGTCTGAACTTGAGAATATTGAAGATTTATATGAGGATACCGATATTTCATATCATCATTTTAATGAGCTAGAAGATCCAGATAACGTGAGTATTCAGATTGGTATTTTTGTACTGGTGAAATTCGCTGGCAAGAAAACTATCAAATGTTTTCTTGCAGATTATTTCTATTGCTGATGATGGATATGAAGTTAAATATCTGAAAAAAGATCCAAATTGTCAGTAGTTCACCAGAGAAGATTCTACCCTTTATGAAGTTGACAAAAAGGATATCATATTCAAGCTACCACACCCAATACTAACTGGTGAATCTGAAAGGCAGTTCAAGAAGTTAACATCTGGAATTGACTTATCCAATTACAATCTTAGTTAGAAATAAGTGTAGCTTAAAAAAATAATCTTTAGTATGGTTTTCAGAAGTTAGAGCCTCTTGTCATTTTATTGAAAAAGTGAACAATAATAAGATAATAAGATCTAAATTTTTATTTATATTTGAAATAAATAAAAAAAGTTTCTAAAATTATGTGTGGTTTACTGATTGATAAATAGTGATGCTCTTACTAAAATTCATGTTTTCTTTACCTGTTAATCATTGGTCCAAGGTACACCACAGGTGGTGTACCTCGGTACTAATTGCATTCTTCTGTTTTTCTTAAAAATGTAATTGAAATAAGTTAAATAAATTGTTAAGATAATTATATGATGTGTAAAAAATCAAAAAGTTTTAACTAAAGGTATTTGTATTTAAATTTGGCAAATAATTATGATCTTATAAATTGAAAAGTGAAAATAGGTCCGAGGACCCCACCTTCCCCTAAAGTAATCATTAACACAGTTTTGAAATCACCTGGAATATCTCCTTCAGACTCTGACATTTGCTGTTTCACTATTTTCTCCATTTCAGCTTCTACGGCTGCAGAAGGGAAAGCATGAGCAGCAAATCCACTAAGAGAATTCCAAGTATATCTGAGAGTTTCGATAAATTTCTGCTTTATTTCATTCCCAACTTTAGACAAATTTTCTTTTATTTCTGTAAATTTAAAACCATTAAACTTATATTTATTGAAATTGGACACAAAATTATATATATTTTTTTTAATTTACAGTAAAAAAAAAATTCTGCACTAGGAACATTTCATAACTACATTAACTACTTTATAACAAAATCTAAATAAATGAAGATTTGCAACATAAAACTAAGCTTTGATAAAAGATAATAAAACATTCCTCATTTTAGTAGCATGCAAAATTTTGCATTTTTTCTCTCATATTTCAAGGGTGCATACCTAAGTGCATTCTTTTTCTTCCTTTATGATGAGGAATCAAAACAGGTTTTGCAGCAAAATTTGGATCTATGAGAGGTTCAATACGAGTAGCCTGAAAAGTAAGAGATTAACTAAGTAACAGAGATACAATATATTAGTTTTTTAAATACAAATCAAAATGAAATATACTTACAACAGGATCATACTGCAGTCATCAGCAGATGAAAAAAAAAGATGTTAAATTAATTATAAACAACACATATTCTTTATACAATACAGTAGTTATATATCTACTAATTGTCTTTTAAAATTTGGTAGCAAATAATTTTCAATAATAAAATTACTACTTTATAACTCCACTAAGTATTATAGTTTAGCTCTGATACGTTGAAGCCTGAGTTTCGGAGTGCTAAATTTTTCTTACAGAGTACATTGAAAGGGAAAACGTTATTGGTGCTGAGTCGAGTAGGGATAATATTGCAATACATTTGTGAAGGTAACCCATTTAAACTTAGCTGCACTTTCATTAAACTCTGAAAGAAGTAACTCTCAGGATCAGGTATCTACTCAAAATTATATTATTGTTGTTGAAATCATAAGCATTTTGCTAACCACGTAACATACAAATTGGTTCAATATTAAGCCTTACCATTATTTGATTTCAAACTTAAGTTTCAGAGTATAAGTTCAGCTATAGAAAACATATTCACCATAGAATCAACAAATTCAAAAAAACCTTTAAACAACAAAGGTTTAAAACCCCAAAACATTACATCAGTACCCAAAACATTATTTCAAAAGTTATAAACGTTAAGTCTAAATAATGGCTTGAATTGTCAGGCAACCAAATAGAAAAGAAATTCCTATTCCTCATTGCTGAAGAATAAAACATGATTTTTCTTTTGCCTATAATCAACTTCTATTTTGAAATAAAACAGTCATGCTTAAAAAGTTCTAAAAATGTTTAGTGCAAGAAACACAGTGAAACTATAACACTCATTCATGTACAAATGCACTAAACTTCCTTCAGAACTTCTAATTCTTGTACACAATAAGAATGAACAAGTTCAGGTACTTGAAACATATGACTCACTAAAATTGTGTTGAATTTTTAATGTAAACAGCAAGTTTCTCAATCAAATATTAGAGTGGGACAAAAAAAGTTGTTTTTTTAAGCACAATAACAGAAACAATGCCTTTTGCTTTCAAATTAAGGACCCTGAAATTCAGAAACAAAAAAAAAAAAATAAATGTCATTGTGAGACACTGACACCTTGAAATTTAGCTTTCTTAAGAAAATTATGTTTTTCAAAGAATTTCTTTTCCTAAACTGGCAAAGTTATATAAATCATTGCTGGTGAATAAGATATATCTTTTGCAGCATTATTTCAAATCCCAAAATTCTATCACAACAGAAAAATAGTCTTGAGACTGAACACAAGTATAGTGCATGAAGCCAACATTTTGCAATTTTGCAAACTTAATTTTGCTTTGACTGGGTGTTTTTCTACACAGAGTTAGTTTTAAATGAGAATGAACCCTTAGAGGAGAGAAGGCACACTTCTATCAATATCGCTAAATAAATTATGAGTTTCTATTTTCTTTAGCCTACTACCCTAAATCTGTGTTAGTTTCAATGATGCTAGGGTAAATACTAGGCATAGATCACTAGGCATAAATAAGAAACGAATGCTTTAAAATCAATAAAAATATAATTACAGGATGAAATATATGAAAAAATCCTGGACATGTGGGGAATCTAAAGTCTTCACTTATTGTGTCATAGCCTCGAATGGTTAAAAACATAGATATTGGAGATCCCAAAGCAAAAAAGCATGCTGGTTCAAAACTCAGCCTGAAAAAAAAAGAAAATAAGACTCACATTAAAAACACATTCAAAACATCAGTTTCAGAAAATAAAATTATTGTTAAGCTTTTTTTCTTCTTCTTTAAAGTAAATACTGTAAAACATGGTTCAAACATTGGGTTTATTTAGCACTGTAGGGTAGACCGATCAGTAAGTAAACACTAGGTTGGAGGGCACAACAACCCTCCAAAAAAATTTTTTTTCAAGTCGCACACCCTCTTATACATCCTCGCACACCTTTATAAAAAAGTTTCATACAATTTTAACAATGGCAACCTGTGCCAACTTACATCCAAAAGTGTGAACCAGTACTGTGCATTAGGCTGAATCGGAATTTTTTTTTTTTTAGAAATTCCAACTTGCAAGTTGATAAAGCGTTGCCCCTATAGCCCCACATGAACCACAAAAATATTTATCCAAATTTTAAAATTGTGTAATATTATTTAGGTTTGCAGCAAGAGGCGTAAAATTTATAACTTTCTTCAAAAAAAATTTTTTTCTATTTATCTTTTAAAAAATTACATATAAATTGAAATAAAATATCAAGTTCAAAAATTATTAGGAAACACATTTTCAAATCAACATTTGCAAATGAATAATGAAAAATTATTGTATTTAAAATAAAAAATGTAACTTAAACTTGGAAAAAATCCATATCTTTGAGTACCATATGGAGACTTAAACATTGCAGGAGAGCAAAAACTTCTATTTAATGCTAAAAACTTACTTTGCTGTTTATACTTTTCAACTTGATAGTTTCTTAAAATTTACCTTTCATTTTGTAAAAAAATATATAGAAAAAATTAATTATTTGAAAAAGTTTATAAATTTTTTAAGCCTAGTGTTGGATACCTAAATATTTTTTTAATTTGAATAAATGTTTTTGTGGCACATGTGGAGTATATAGACCAAGATCCCACTAGGCTTGTCCTACCCTAGTGGATTTTACAAAAACTGTTACCATATATGAAGAGTAAAAGTTGTAAATATAATGTGAAAGTAAGAATTTCTACCTCTTTTACATAAACTAATCAAGGTTGCCAGGGGTTGTACCTAGGGGCTAAAAGGATTGTTGTCATACATGTAGAGTATAAGCTGGAAAGAAAGTGTTAAAATTAGGTTGCCTAGCTTTTTCCAGTCCCTAATCTGGGTTGTCAGGAGCAAAAAGGTGCCCAAAAAATTGGTAATTTACCCTCATTGAGTATCCACACAAGTTATATAAAAAAAATCAGTTAAAAATATTACAAAACCGATGGTATAGGGTTGCCCAAGCAAAGGGTTGTCGCTATTTGAAGTTTCAATACTTGAAACTTTGATAAAAAGAAAAGTTAAAAATCTTTAAAAAGATAGGATTTGTACTGCTATTACTTGAGAAATTTTCAACATTTTTTGTTTGAAGTTATCTTAGTAAACCATACCATGTTCACATGTGCCCTGTGTTGACATGTATCTCCCTTGGTGTCCCCTACATGCATTTATTTTTATATGCATAGGGCTCAAAAAAAAAAAAAAAAAAGCTTTCTACTAAAATCTCACAATTAAAAAAAAAAAAGGCAATTTATGTCAAGAAAATTCACTGAACAATTTATAAAATTTACCTCTTTTTTAAAATCAATGATTGATGATGAACAGTTTGGTTTGGACAATTTTTGATGTTTTGAACAAAAAAAAAAAAAAAAAGCTTCTGATTATTTCTGCAATCACATTTAAAAATTGGAACAGTGAGCAGCAAAGGGATGTAAGGGCCAAAAGTAAAAAATTGGAGACAACTAGTGCAAGTAGTAGAAGAACCTCTGCTCTGTTTTTGGGCAATAGATGGTACTAGTAGCCTTGGTAGATGCTTATATACAGCATGACTTAGAAAAAAAAATTATGAAGGTCTAGCTAGAATATGAAATTTAAACGAGTTTTTCTCAAAACTTTATAAAGTCCACTTACATCCCTTTGCTTCTCACTGCCTCAATTGGTGTACTTTTCTGTTAAAGAGAAAAAGTAATTAAGATTGCATTATTTGTTTTAAAATATATAACAAATTTTATGCCCTCTAGGAAAATAGAACTAGTAAACTATGCTTTAATTTGTAAAAAATTTCCACTTTGTCCAGCAGTAAAACCAAAAAAAAAAACAGAAGTTTTTCCATCGCCACAAAATTTCTGGAAAATTATGTATCTCTATCCAAGTCCATACAGTAAGTTGAAAATTTACAGAAACATGAGCATGAACTTACAGACCAAAATTCAACTGACACAAAGACTAAAAAAACACTTTTTGTTCTCAATTAACAAAGCTATAACCCATATTTATCATTTTTAAAATGTGTATAGCGCTCATTCAGTATATTTATACCTTCAACTTAACTTAGCGCATTCTACCAAGTGTGAAAAGAAAGCACATTAAAAAGTGATGCTGAAAATCTGCAGCAGCATCAGATAAAGAGATAACTTATAATTTGTTTGATTAAGAATCAAAATAGGATATAGGATGAAAAATAAAACAAAAACAAAGTACTCATGTTCATTAACAGGATATCAGGTTCTTAAAAAAAAACTTGGAAAAAAACATTAAAAAAAAAAGCTCTTAACATGATATAGAGGTAATATGATGTCACACTTCATTAATGTAACACATCCAAAACCCTTGATATGTATTGCAATTTTCAGTTTAAATAAAATACCATATGATTCTTCATTTTTTTGACTTATAATTCACTACTTTACCTGGGATAGACAATCATTGACATCCCATATTGCTTTGTTTTTGATGGATATACCGTAGTAAGGCCTTCTCCAACATCTTCTATAAATTCATTTGCTTTACATGGTAATGATTGTTCACTTGTACTTAAAACTCCAGGTACAGCATGAGTGAGCTAGAAAAAGTTTAAGTATTGGTAAATAATGCATAAAAAATAACTTTGTACACATAAATATTAATTTATATTTAAAAAAAAAAGACTAACTTACTTGAGCTAGAGTGTTTAAAATCTTTTTCCGGCTGCCAGTAGGCAAACCAAGATTTTTCAGATCTTCATCAGATAAAAGCAACTAAATAAAATAGAATGTTACAAATGATTATTGATGAAATAACTACTATGTTTGATAACAAAATAAAACTATATTGTAATTGTTTTTTAGCTTTAAATAGAATTTTTTAAAAGATTTCTTAAAGTGTGGAAAATAATACAGGTACTATATATACATGAATCATATTAAAAAAATTAGTTTACAATGAGCAAATCAGCTGTGGCTGACATGTCCCAGATTTTATTTAGGTAAACCATGCAAATCTATGAGGGAATGCAAAATATGGAAGCTTAAAAACTGTTTGTTGCTTTGTTATTGAAATTAGAAGTTGATGCTTAAGCTAAGCCTAAATTTTTAGAGTTCATGGCAGCCAGTTTGACTCAATAACTCCGTAAGTTATAAATGTACACTTAAAAAGAAATATTTCCACATTCTGTAAACACATCTCAATTAGGAAAGAGCAAAGTAAAATTTATTCGGAGCTTTTTTTCAATCTGAGATATTAACAAAGATTGAAAACTTGCCAATTTACTTCAGATTTCAAATCACTTTTTTAGCTCTTTTAATAAAAAAATTACAGTAAAAAATGATTCAGATTGAAAAACTATCTAAAACTAACTATCCGCTTTAATTTAGTAATTGTTTTTGAATTCCTTGATGACGAAACCTTACTTTAAAAAAATCAAAAATTTCCGAAATTTTCAATTTTTTCTCTATTTTAGATGTTTGTTTGAACATGAGGGAATGCTCTTTTTTTCCTCAATTTTTTAACATAACATATTGAAGTGTCTTTTAGATAATACAGTCGAACCTGTCTATCTCGAATTTCACGGGAAGGAGAAAAAATTCGCCATAAAGAGGTTTCAAGATATGAAGGTTTTGAGAAACTTATTGAAATTTGGAATCTGATGATGAAAGTTTGAATTTTATACTACAGACAATACATGCGAAAGATTAAAATTCTTCCGTATTAGTTTTGTTAAGTATTTATTATACTATTTTATGCAAAGTACTTTATTGCAAGTTAAAAAATCATTTTGACAGTAATGAAATTTTAAGCTTTCCTTTTTCAAGCAAAATAGTTTTTTATTGTTTTTTGGTGCCTAATTTTTTTGAATTCAACTATGCGTTTGAGGTTGGCAATGGCTGAAAATCTATCATTGGAAAAATCTTCCACTTTTCTTTGTAGCATTTATCCACTTACTGGAACACATTGGTCTTTGCATTGGAGGAACCATTTTCATTAATGGATTGAGGTTCAAAAATTCTAGAATTTATTTTTTTCATGCCTATAATCGGCTTTTAATTTGAATGATCTTTAACCACGAACTTGAATAACTCACCCCACATTTTAAATCTGTCGAGTTCACCTCTCACCTCATTGTCCCATTCTCTGCCCTCTGCTCTGCTTCCTAAAAAGTGCTCGAAACGACTGTCCCTTTCGTTAGTCTTCAGAAAACCAACATATTCCTGGACCCATTTCTGTCTTTCTTACACTGCCCTCTCTGCCCTTGAGGACATACTACTGTTTCTGTGTTTAAGGGAAGTTGTTGTTAGTTGTTTTGAAGATTACTGGGCTTTGAATCCAAAAATGACCGTATTGCTGGAATTCGAGATATAGAGCTTTTCGTATTTTTGTTTTCGAGATAAACATGGAAAATACATTGAATTTTGGCTGCAAATGCAGGGAAATTAAAAATATTCGAGATATACAGGTGTTCGAGATAAGCAGGTTCGAGATAAACAGGTTCAACTGTAGTGAATTTTAATCATTGGAATCAGTGTATTTTTGTTACTAGAGTAACTAAGGTAAAATTTCATTAGTTACAGCTTTTATTGTAAGTTTAGCAAGACTTAACCATTTCTTTCATGTTTCATTTTCTCAAAAGTATGTTTATGAAGTAATTTCTGAAATGTTTCTTTAATTATTGTGTTGAATTTTCCTCTCCATGCATGATATAGGAAAAAAAAGTTTCTGGAAAACCTATCATGTCAGCATGACTTATAGAACATACTGAGTTTAAAGATTGAGGCAGAGGACCATCTTGTCCGATTCTCACTAGCATTTGAGATTGGGCTATGAGTTCGAGGAAGTTTGTTTTATCCATGAAATAGGTATATTTGACGGAATACACATTTATTTCAACTGCCCTGCTGCGACGTTCTTTGAAACAAAAGGATTCCTTTGGTAGCGAAACTCGTCTCTATTTTAGTTATAGTTTTTCTTTCCAGAATAAAAATTGTCTGTTAAATAATATTTGTCACAATGAATCTAATTTTCAATGGAAAGCAGCTGGCTTTTCTTTCTACTATCAATGGCAAAAATGTTTATTATGGCACTGATAAAACTATCACCGTCAGAACAATATGCATACGACACGCAATAATCCACTTACAACTGCAAGATAATTTGTTCTTCTGCCTGCTACAATCACAAAAAGTTTTTTTTTGTCTCATCAGTAAAACTTATCAATCTTGAAAGTTAGGATCAATAACAATTTATTGAAGTACCCATGGCTGTCTTAGAGACATGAAATTATAATCGTTTCATCTTAATTAACAATTGAACACCTAAATTTCTTGTCTCATATTTATCTCAGTCATCAGTGAAAGGAGCATATGTTTGAAGAAACAGAGTTTAAAGATCAGGCCTAAATTCAACATCAATAATTTCATTTGTCAGTCACTCCTATGCCGGGCTGATAAGTGCTAATAAGCATGAAACAGCAGTCCTCAGCTGGAATTGACT
Organism: Uloborus diversus; assembly: GCF_026930045.1. Taxonomy (NCBI): domain Eukaryota; kingdom Metazoa; phylum Arthropoda; class Arachnida; order Araneae; family Uloboridae; genus Uloborus; species Uloborus diversus. The sequence goes on along the minus strand of NC_072733.1, from coordinate 175,848,836 downwards.
GAGCTGGCGGTGTATTTCATGTAATTCATATATACAGGGTATTCCGTTTTAACCTGCAAGACCTTTATTTTTGCAACCATTAGTCCTAGATGTATACTTCCAATTGCAAAAATGTTCAAAATCAGATGCAGAGTTAAGATATTGAAAGTTTGAAGTGAAAACAAAAATAAGTCCAAAAATACAAAATTTCACTTTTTATATGGGCCCCCAGGTCAACTAACTAATATTTAGAGAAATAATCTCCATTGAAAACTATTACTGAGACAAAAAACTTGATATTTGTGCGACCAAAACTCAAGGAGATATTCCAGTTGAAAGTTTTAAAGGACCATACAGAAGATGAGATTGGACCTTATCGCCCTTTCAGAAGAATGACAGGTCGTAAAAAGTAAGAAAAACAAGGTATTTGTATTTCTCATTGCTATCAAAAATAAATGCAAATGTTATGCTGTGATATGCAAAAACACACCAAAAAACTCAAAAAATTTGAAAAGCCACACTGTATGCACACATTATTTTAAACACTTGTTAATCGCTATATTTTCCCTCAAAAGATGTTATTCACAGCGAGTGAAAAGTGGTGGAAGTCACAAAACGCTGTGTTTCATATTTTGGTGACTATTGGTCATACTAATTTCAAACTTTTTGTGTTGGAATTATTTTTTTGATAGAGATTATTTCCTTAAATATAAGTTAGGGGACCTGGGGCCCGTATAAAAAGTTACATTTTATATATTTTGACTCATTTTTAATTTCACTTCAAACTTTCAATATCTTAACACTGCATCTGATTTTGAACATCTTTGCAATTGGAAATATACATCTAGGACAAACGGTTGCTAAAATAAAGGTCTCGCAGGTTGAAACGGAACACCGTGTATAGCAACTATTTGTGCCTAGGGAATGTTTTTCAACGATTTTATGCATCGATATGTTTTCACATATGAGATGTTCTTATTAAGTTACTGAATCCACATGGACCGTCACCGTAGGACACATGACCTCTTAAAGATATGTTTGTCTGAAACTACTTAAAATATACGAGGGCAAATCAAAAAGTCTTTGTGCCATTTTTTTTTTGGCCAAAATACAGCTGTGAATACAAAGTGAACATATAACATTCTCAAGAGTGACCGTTCCTTGAACCATACCGGTTGTATCTGTCTTTTGCTCTGATGAGCGGAGCTGCCATCAGTCATTTAAGATGGCGGTTGTTCTTTAGACGTCCACAACTTTAGAGCAGCAAAGTATGGAGCAACAAAAGCCCATAGCAATTCACAGGGAAATGCACCTGCAGTACAGGCCTTCCTGTTAGTGATTTTTATGATTTCAGTCCACTGAAAAAGTTTCTGGCAGGACAGAAGCCAAGAACGCGGTCCAACGGGGATTCCAAAGGCAGCCGGAAGAATTCTACAACAGGGAGATCTCTAATTTAGTGCTGCGATGGGACAATTGTCTGAACCGGTGTGGTGACTATGTGTAGAAATAGTGCAAGTGACATAGTTTACTACTTATATTTGCGAATAACCATATGTATCTTTTTTTGGCAAATAAAAAATAGTCACAAAGACTTTTTGATTTGCCCTTGTATTAATGAAAGTACTATTAATGTCTTCAACTGGATTTTCTTATAAAAAAATGAGTTGAATTATTAGCCAGATTGAAAGATTTTTTGTGGAGAGCAAAAAAAAAAAAATAATTTCTTATGATGCATTTGTTGAAGTTATTATTAATATTATTACTTGATGTATAAATTTTATCCACAATTTTTTTTAAAATAAAGTTCACACTATGCCAGTACATTTTTTTAAAAATTGAAATAAATGTTAGATATACTTGCCTTTGCATCATTTAGTTGTTTATCTAGTTCTTTAAATTCTTGTAATTTCACATAAAACACAAAGAAAATGCTATTTTTCTGATAAGTTTTGAAATCGAAACCCAATTTCGGGTTTCTTCAAGCAAATAGTAGAACAACAGCGCTATATTCTTGTAAAATTTTAAAGTTGCCTGAATTTTTCCTCATTTGAATTTTTGTGTCAATGTGAAGGGGAAAATCATCATTTTACAAAATGTCACTAAGTTTAAAACTGGTTTTGAAGACAAAGGAACTAAAATACAACTTCAAAATTAAGGTATTTCTTTTATGATACTTAGCATATTATTGGGTATCAATTTCAGCAAAGCTAATACATTTCTTAAAGATTGAGATTTAAAAATAAAATGCTTAATTGTGAAAAAAATAAAATATTTCCAGTTTCTGAAACTCAGTTAAAAGTTAACTATAATAGCTTTGACAATTTTACTGATATTAGGTGAATTTCGCTACTCCATAGATTGCAACAACATATAACTTGTATGTTTTCATTAAATAATTAATAAAATGCAGGCCTTCAAAAATGCAACAATTTAGCATTTATGAGATCGCTGTTCCCTTTGCCCAAATTTTAATCGCATGTAACTATTAAAATAAAAAATATTAAGCCAAAATATTTTAGATATTTTCATATGGGCATAAAAGAAACCTCTGTATACCAAATTTCATAAAAATCTGTTACCATGCGGCCACCACTGTTTTGGGAATTTTGCTCATTTTGTATGGAATGACCCTTGGTCCTTTCTTGCATGGCGGAAAAAATGAAGTAAATACATGTCTAACTTGTAACATAATGTGAGTTCTATATATTTATCGATATTAAAAAACTTAATGATAATTTTGTTAAAATATTAATTAACAATACTATTTTTGTGATTATCACAAGAGATCTAACTGATTAGAAATAATTTTATAGAATATTGATTTAAAAAGAAGCAAATGTTTTTAAAATTAAAATATTTTCTAATTTCATACAAAATTTTATATACCTACTCAATGCATAAATAAATAAATTTACCACTCAAAATGAAACAAATCACAACTACATTGAACGTTTCTAAATCATTTATTTTATTGTCATATAACTAAAGTTATAGGAAATGACCTCATTAGTAGTAATCACATAATTATTTTATCTTGCTTATTGTGTGTGTGTGTGTGTGTGTTTGAATATTTTAATTCTCGACTAACCAAAAAAACTTTGAAAAATTACTCCTTCGATTAATCAGAGCAAAAATACCAAGTTTCCAGCAGAAGTACAGGATACCAAGATGTTTAAATTTTCATAAAATATAAAAGAGATGCAGGAGCTCTTTTCCTGTGATCTCACTCCCATGCAAATTAATACCTGATAAAAATTATTAACATCAAAAGTGTTATTCCTCATGTAAGTTCCTTTAATCAAGTACGTAAACTATCACTACATCTTTCATTTGAAAGATTGCACTGCACCAAAGATTTTGCAATTGATTCATTTGAAATTTTTTCCAAGTGAGGTTTTTAACTTTACTATTGTAGAATATGATGCAGGTCAATGAATGCAAGATTTAGTAAACTCTTTTTCTCCATTTACTGATTCTGTTATCTATTCTTTTGCCTATCATGGTTTGCTTTGTGACTGGAATGGAGATAGAAAATTTACAGTTTAACAAATTGCAAAGTGAACCTCTGATTATCTGGCATGCCAGAAAATCAATGTAAACTTATTGAAGTTAATCAATAAGTTATGTCTAAAACGAAATATTTTGTTGAACTTGTCAAATAACAGTCACTAAGCTAATTAGGTTTTGTTTTTTGTTTTTTCCACTAAAAAGCATTTAGTGCCTTGTTGAATAAGCACCTATTAAATTTAAATATTTTTGGCATACTTTATTATAGGTATGAAACTTTTTCCAACTATGTGAATATAGAATTGATTTTACAGTTTCTCCTTAATGATTAAAATTTTAAATTTTTATTAACAAAATGTGACCATCTCAATATCTTGTTGTGGAACACATTACAAAATAAATATCAAAAGTCACAAGTTTATATTTCCTCAGAAAAAAATAAATTGAATGAGTATGTAGAAGAAGGGCATATGTTACAGTGGAAGAAAGGCGTATGTTACAAATAAAAAATACAATTCTGAATTTGTTACATATACCCTTTCTCTAGGAACTCTTTTAATTGATACTACTTTACAGACAGGCACAGTTTGATTTTTCTGGACATCAGTGTCTCAATTTGTAACATTGCTGATTGGAACAATGTGCTAGTAACAAGTGTTTCAATGTGTTTAAAAAGGAAAAAAAAAAAAAACTTTTATATGAACAGTTGAAAAATCATTCATAAATGAGAAAGCAATGAAATGAAAGCAATTGAAATGTACATTTAAAGCCAATCAAGAAAACTTGAAATTAATGCAAATGCTTCAAATTTTGTAGTGATTCAAGCCCTATATATGCTTATATGTCTTCATTTGGTCAATAAAAGGATGCAAAACTCTTTTTATAAGAGCAATTTTTGGTGTCACTAAAAAGGAAAATCATAAAACTGAAACCTTCACTGCAAGCAAAGTCTTGGATTAATTTTCAGTAAATTACCAAAGCAATTTTTCAGTACAATAAATTAAAATACACATAAAGCCTACACACACATAACATATATGCAATCTGTAATTAAAACATTCTGAAAATAAGAAATAAAATAAGGAACATTTCTATTTTAAAATTTTCAACATACCAAGGAAGTCAAATCTATCTTTTCTCTTTCAAATATTTCTGCAAAATCTTGTAAATGAAGGTTTTCAAGAAAAGCTTCTACTGATGGAAATGACTCAAGCATGTGTTGTTCACTTAATGTTATTTCAGATTTAATGCAATAATTTTCAATGAGCTCTTTTTCTTCAACTTGATTGCTTGTTTTTACACTTGGTTGTTCCTTTTCACAATGATTTTGGTTAGCAAGTATATCAAACAGAATTAGCGAACCTGAAAATTGATGAAGCATCTTAACTTGTTTCATTCATTCATTGTGCATGGATTGAACTCAAGATGGCAATGGACTTAGAGAAAATGAATCCATGTTTCAATTTATCATTTTTAGGAAAGAATTTATAATAGTTATACATGAAAAATTTATGAAATAAAATGACGAGAGGGTCAAACCATCTCAATTCACTCAAGAAAAAAAAGGACTTTGTGACCCATATCCTCAGATTATGAAACAAAAATGGTGTATGCAATACTTCTATGGTGGTAAGTAGCCAGATGAAAGGTATGCTTTAGCTAACATTTTTCAATAAAAATGAATTCATCCATGGATTTAGGGGACCAGTAACAAATTTAAAAAAAAAAAAAAGTTTTTTTTTTTTTTTTTTTTGAACATTTTTCATTGTAAATGCTGAAAAAAAATGAATTTCAGAAATTAATTAATTTACTATGTACATTAATTTTTATAGATTTTTGAAAAATCATCTGGTTACCTGTCATCATAGAAATATTGTGTACATCAATTTTTATCAAAATCAAAGGACATCAGTTACATGAACGGGTGAACTAACTTGGATTAACTTTCATTTATTCGTGACTTTTATTTACCAGGGTGTACATAAAATACTTCTGAAGAATTAAAAAAAAAATGAAGAAAAAAGATATTTTAACCTATACTGAAGAAAATAAATACAAATACAGTGTAGTTCTTTATGAAGATATGGGAAACTAATGATTTCCATATCGATCACTTTTGATCAATTAACTAATAATCCCCTATAAGATCATTCCCCTAATAGATCATTCCATGTCAAACCAACAAGGCACTCATCCTCATTCTTTTAGATTTTCCTAAAACTTTCAGAATTCTTACTCTTAAATATCTGAAATGCTTTACGGGTCATTCTTCAAAAAATGTAACTTTTCTGTCAAGCTAACATTTTTCAATAAAAATGAACTTTAACTAAGTAACTTTAAGGTTAACTTGAAGTAGTTTACTTAATTGAACTTAACTAAGTAACGTAAAAACTTTAAGGAACAATTCATTTAACAATGATTTTTAATTGCATTAAAAATATATCTATTTAAACCTGCCAACAATTTTTTCATAATAATTTTTGTTTTAGTATATTTTTGGTTCACAACATGTAAATTCTCACCTCTGTGGTATGTCACACACATTGTGTGGCTGTTTATGTTGCTTAATAACTTGTTTAATTAAAAATATATACTTATTTACTGATTATTCCTTTCACAAGTGTCTCAAATACTAATTGTTTAAGTATATTTAATATTTTAATATTGTGTTTTAGTTCGTTTTAGAAGGACAAGAAGTTATGTCACACAATTAATTCTCACCTCCATTACCTAAACACAAAATGCCATACCTCGTTAATATGTAGCAGTAATGATATAAAATTTTATTTTCCATGATACAAGGGGGCCCCCCTTGTTTATTTTCAGTTTTTTATCTTCAGTATCATAGTTGAAGTTGTGAGATTTTTGTCGAAAAACAAGAAGATAGATTTTGCTTTAGAAACTTAGTGTGGTTATTATGACTTCTGACCTCTACGAACTTGAATTTCAGGGATGTAAATTAATGTAAAAAAAAGTGAACATGTTTTCATATGCTTAACGTGTGCAAATTGTAGCAATGAATTAAAAAAAAAAATCCATGAAAAATGTATCTATTAGGCCTATATTAATGGAAAAATCCTCACCTCCGTGACAGAACATATCAATGTCAATATTTCTGAGGTGAAAATAACTGATGGAGGGGGAAATACATCAATAATAGGCATTCTACGAAAATTATGAACTGCAAGTATATCCTCAAATTTAATAATACTATTTTGTAACATATCTTTGAAACTACTAACTAAGCCGTACTTTAATTAAGAGAACTTAATGTATTATATTCCCATTAACCATTAAAATAGCTGATTGTATGCACAATTAACAAAATTACAACTTTGATATTTAATTGGCATCAATTTTTAAATATTAAAAGTGTTTTCTTTCTTTCTTTTTTTTTTTTTTATTTCCCTGAACAAGGCATTTATTTATTTATTTATTTATTTATGAGTAAAATATTTGGAACTTAGCTGGGCCATTGTTTATGGTTACTTCTAGTAGGTAACACTTTCATGTAAGAATAAAATAAAAAGAAAACAGAAAGTTTCGAAAATAAAAAATATTTGTGCTCAAAAGTTACGTTTTCTGAAGAATGACCCTTATATACATATTAAAAAGTTTAATTATTCATTATTGATGAATAAAACAATGTTGATATTCGTTTATAAGCACTTTTTTAGTTTGCTTGTCAGATCTGCTTTAAAAACTCATTTTCTATGGGAGCTATATAATAGCTCATTTTAAAGAAAAACCTTATAATGTATGTATATATATATATATATATATATATATATATATATATATATATATATATATATATATATATATATATTAGGGTGTCCCAAGATATAATGGCGAAAAAAAAATTTTTGAAATCGAATATGCATACCCTCCAAATTTTTTCCATTCCACCTCAGAAACATGAGAAAAATGTTTTATTGCAATAAAATAACGGGAAATCGTGCCGACTTGAGGTCAAAGTTGGACCTGAAATCCTGTACGGCGACTACAGTGGAAAGATTGCTAACCGTATAATTCCTTACTACACGCAACATCAATTTATTTAAAGCAGATATTTACAACAATGTTAAACTACAAGAAACATTACTGAACATATTTTTATTTGAATGTTTGCTTTCTGCAGTCAGGATAGAGCTTCCGGTGCTCTTGAACACAACGTAACACAAATTGTTTTTGTTCCTCGTCAGCTGTTAGCAAACCATGAGAGTCCTGCATCATTTTTACCGCTCTTTCAGCTGCATCGTTTACTGCTCTAAGCATTGAGACAGTCTTTTTCATATCAAGAAAGAACTATTATTGACCATACCATAAAAGCTGGATCAATTTTTGTAGAGCAGCTTTTGAGATAATCGAGTCCACATTTTCGTACACTTGTTTCAAAAAGCAGAAATCTTTTTTGGATGCTTTGACTGCCAAAATGCATTGAAGTCATGGTTTCATGTATACTGTCACTAAAAACAAGCAAACATCAAACAATGCTTGACTTTCCTTCGTATCTAATTTGAGTTGTGAACTAAACAGTAATAGTTTTAGGGAGTAAATCACTCGAGCCATCCATCGAGCTTGGTGCATGGCTCCCGGTGGTCTTATTTTGAATTCATTTTCTGTATTTCCATTTAAAAATATGATAGGCAGTTCTATCAACTCTTGATAGTCAGCCCTGACTGTAATAGTAATTTCAGCACGGTAAAAGTCAAGTAAATTTTCCAAATTTGGATACAGTTCGGAACAACTCCGCAACTCCTCCATAGCACTGTATTTTAGTGGGGTAGATCAGTTCATACATATGAAGGAGTCAAGCAAAGGGGAAAGCATTTCGCTATCAATTGTTTTGATCAAGAAAAGCTCAAGAACCACTTAAAGGACCTGTTTTGGAAGCTGTAGTATCACAACAGAGAGTTTTAACTTTGTCTTCGAGATTCCAATCTAAAACTGCCTTTCAAACAGCCTGTGTTTGTTTTTTTCCTGTAGAATTATTCAGTTTAGATTCAGCAATGAGTTGTTTCGTCACATCCATGTGAAATAACTATTGATAAGCAATCTTCTTTTGATTTTTAAGCACCCAAAGCAGGCAACAGTCCCATATCCCAAGGTAATATCACTACATATGGTACCTCATACTGAAAACCAATTTTTATTCTTTCTCCGTGCTCCATCCGCTTTTCGGTTCGAATTCTTTGAATTGAAGATTTACCTATGGGAAATTCATCAATGTTACACCCAAGTGTGTCAATAGTAGCTTCAAGAATAAACACATAATCTCGTATACTTGGTCACATGTCCAATGGAGCAACTGACTTTGGAGTAATAAAATCGCTCCTCATTACATATTTACTTGTTCCAGGTTCTGATAATACTTGTTCCGGGTTCTGGAATACTTGTTCCAGGTTCTGATATACTTGTTCCAGGTTCTGATATACTTGTTCCAGGTTCTAATATACTTGTTCCAGGTTCTGATAAACTTGTTCCAGGTTCTGATAAACTTGTTCCAGGTTCTGATAAACTTGTTCCAGGTTCTGATAAACTTGTTCTAGGTTCTGATAAACTTGTTCCAGGTTCTGATAAACTTGTTCCAGGTTCTGATTGATATGTTTCAGGGAAATCTTCCGAATTAATATTTTCACTAAAGCTCAAAGAGGAATCTTCTTGTACAGGTTTATACAATTCCGAGGATGTTGAAGCGGAATCATTTTTAATGCATTTGTTTTCTTCTTTGACAGCTGAAAGTCGATCCCTTTCCTCTTTGTCGGCCAGTTTTTTATGCGCTCCACCTAAAGTGACTACGTCGGCCGGGCTCTCTTTGGAGTTGCAAGAAAATCCCACCTTCCTCTATTTTGATTAACCGAAGTGCATCAGCATGTGCATTATTGAATAAATTGTTTAAATTACTCTCAAATTCTTGTTGGTCCTGCCTGAATACTTCTTGCATTTTCTTTGCATTTTTTTTGTAAGTCTCTCCAAATTTGATACAGGTTTTTCAGTTTATTCACACAATTTGGCAACGATTTGGTGGGAATGCGTGCCTTTTCCCAAAAGATGATGAATAGCGAGATTTGCACTTTCACTGATGGTTAAATTTACTTCTCGAATGTCATAGAACAAAACAGACAGAACTTGTCCGTTAGAGGGAAATTTCAAGCCCGTAATTTGATGTTTCACGCGACTCCTATTAAAAATATCTCTTTTTTCGAACTTTGCAATTCCACTGCCATGTTTCGTTCCCTATGAAAGAACTATACTGCGCTCGCTGACCAGAATGTATTCGCACTAACACGTTTGACAGTTTGCAAATTGCCACGAATAAGCACCCACCCCCCCCCCCCCAACAATTTTTTTTTCTGTTTTAATTTGTTTTCTGTGCACCATTTATAGCTGCTTTGAGCTTCGCAAAGTATCACGTCGCTATACACGTGCTATTTACATGTTTAGGTCTTTAAGCGCAAGTCGGCACGGGTTTCTGTGCTTCAAATTGCATGAAACTTTTTTTACAACGGTTTTGAGATAAAAGGAAAAAAATAAGACGGTATGCGTTTTAAAAAAACAACTTTCATTTTTTTGGGACACCCTAATATATATACATATATAAAGAAACATTATCATAAACTGTATATGTAACTTGGAAAATTCAATCAAATTGAACATCACAACTCAGTTCTATACTGGTAGACGATAAATTTAATTTAATAGCAATATAAAATTTAACAAGAAAGAACAAAAATTTGAAAAAATCTCAAAATATCCTGGGGCCTCATCGGGGGGGGGGGGGGGGTTACTTCCAAATGGTAGGGAAAAAAGCATGAGATGTTTTGTGCGTACTGTTGCCACAATTGCCTAAAAAAGCAGCACTAGTACCCCGACTTCCCACAAATCAAGCAATGGGGGTTACCGAAATTTCAAAATGTAAGCATGACAAGAAGTAATTAAATTGAACATTTAAAAAACTGATAATACAAGCTTTACAGAAAGTTAATAAGAACAATTTCATAACTAATTTAACTACCAGAGAAAAAATCACATTTGAACTCAATAGCAGGAGAAATAGCATGTAACAAACAAAATGACCTACCACTTCTCTTTTATAAGTTTGCAAATGAAACTTGCTGTAAGATGCTCCAGATATTGGATCTCAGTTAAAGTTGCAGTTTTAATTTTGAATTGCTGTCTTCAGATTTGTTTTATCATTGCAGATTTTTTTATATCTAGTAATTTGTGAAATAATTATATTTTTGAACACTTTTTTACTAATATAACTGTGAAAATTTTCAAAGTGAAGAGAAGCGGTAGGTCATTTTGTTTGTTCCATGGATTTGTTTATTTCATATTATTTCTCTTGCTATTTAGTTTAATTGTGATTATTTTCTCTTGTAGTTTAAACAAGTTATGAAATTGTTCTAATTAACTTTCTGTAAAACTTGTATTTTTGGTTTGTAAATGTTCAATTTAATTACTTCTTGTCATGCTTATATTTTGGACTTTCAGTAACCCCTATTGCTTGATTTGTGTGAAGTCGAGGTACTGGTGCTGCTTTCTTATGCAATTTTGCCAGCAGCACTCAAGAAACATCTGATGGTTTTTTTTCCTACCCTTGGGGAGTAAGCCCATGATGAGGCCCCAGGGTATTTTGGGACTTTTTCAAAATTTTGTTCTCTCTTGTTAAATTATATATATATATATATATATATATATATATATATATATATATATATATATATATATATATATATATATATTGAAACAAAATAAAAGAAAATTAGAAAAAATAAATACAATAAAATAAAAAGGAGTAAACCACAAGCCCAATATTGCACAAAGCAGCCAAACAAACAGCCAGGTAAATATTACAAAATGCAAAACAATAAACACATAAGGGATTTACAAAATTAAACAAATAAGAATACTAAAACTAATAATAAGACTAAGTTGATGAAGCCAGAACTCCTCAGCAGTGGAACCTTCATCCTATGGTCAACAAACCCAAAATTTTAAACTAAAAACTAAAGCGAGGATGTCCCGTTCCGAAAAAGCTAGCATTCAGTAATACATAGGGCTAAACGCACCGTATGCAAAAACTGAACACAGATTTCCTGGAACTAGGATCTAAAACTAGACACTGGAGTTTCGTCTCGACAACTAGATGCCAATGGCTATCAATAATAGTCCTCCACCATACCATCAGCAGAAATTCAAAGGCTATACCAGCCTTTGATCAACACTTTGCCTCAATGTAAACCGTTTAACTGCTTCTAATGAAAAGACTTTTCTTTAGCAAACCACAACATGTGGACTTTAGTTAATGATGCTTTAAGAAATTAGTTTTTCGGTTGACTTTGCTCATTTTATGGAACTGTTTTTATGGATAAATATCTTTTTATTTGAATGGATCTACGTTTAACGACTGGAATGAACACTGACTTGAGGGACCCGGCACTGAGCTCTCACCTGGAACATTAGGTAAGACCTTTGAATTTCTGCTGGTGGTATGGTGGAGGACTATTATTGATAGCCATTGGCTTCTAATAGTCGAGACGAAACCACAGTGTATAGTTTTAGGTCCAAGTTCCAAGAAATCTGAGCTCAGTTTTGGCATACGGTGTGTTTAGCCCTATGTATTCCTGAATGCTAGCTTTTTCAAAACTGGACATCCACACTTTAGTTTTTAGTTTACAAATTTTGGGTCTGTTGACCTTAGGATGAAGTTTCCACTGCTGAGGAGTTCTGGCTTCATCAACTTAGTCTTATTATTAGTTTTAGTATTCTTATTTGTTTAATTTTGTAAATCCCTTATGTGTTTATTGTTTGCATTTTGTAATATTTACCTGGCTGTTTGTTTGGCTGCTTTGTGCAATATTGGGCTTGTGGCTCACTCCTTTTTATTTTATTGTATTTTTTTCTAATTTTCTTTTATTTTGTTTCAATATATATATATATATATATATATATATATATATATATATATATATATATATATATATATATATATATATATATATATATATAAAAATATATATATATATAATATAGGTGGAAATTAGCAATTCCACCAAATTAGGATTAATGGTCTTCAAAAATTTAATAATGATATTGAATAAAAATTAGTGAATATTTTTTTAATTAATAAAAGTTGTTTAAATGAATTCTCTCTCTCATTCAATATTTCTCTAGCCAACATGCATCCCATAACTCAAATTCAAAGTATACATACCTAAACTATGACCAGCCACAAATATTCTCCCAGCAAAATCAGGATTTCTAGCTAAGAATATTTCATACAGCCTATTTAATTCATGTGCAACAGTATCTATTATAGACTGACAGTACTGAGGACTACTATATAACAGAATGTCTAATAGAGTATCATTGGTAAAGTGGCGCAGTTTGGGTATGCTCGGCAAGGTAATTTTTTGCATGCGTCTGAAAAAAAAAGGTATTAACATTTTTTTAACAAAAGAAAGATAAATCAGGAAAAAAATTTTTAGAAGTAAAACTAACCGATCTAAGCCCAAATCACTGGTATGCAACTTTGCATGCCATGCAAGAGGTAAAAACTCTACTTTCGAAATATTCCCACTTTCGACATGTTGCTTGAAATGACTCGTCATAAGTTTATTTGCAATGTCACGAAATCCATCAACTATAAAATAGAATTCAAAGCATTTAGAAAAGTATTATTTTTTAACTAAAATTTTGAGTTAAGAGAAAGTAAAAAAAGCTCGGAAATTTTCATTCATTTCACAACAAAAATTGATACAAATTTATGAATTACCACATTGAGACACAGTTCGGAAGCGAAGATCACAAAATGAGCCAATGCCTTGCACAATAAACACAAGATGGTCAACTTGACTAGGTTCATCTGGCATTAATTCAAATCCATCAGGCAATCCACGCTTTATTACTTTAGGACTAGTTTTAGAATCCTTAAAAATATGAGTTTAAAGAGAATGTAGGAACATTTTGACCAGAAAGAATTTACAAACAACATTGAAAATATATAATGAAAAAACTTAATGTTCATAAAAAAACGCTTTACATGTATAAAAAAAATCTAAATGGCTGTATGTAGGTTAGGGTGGGGCGAAAAATAAAATTTTTTTAAGATCAACTTTTAATAACTGCCAAAAGTTGTCTTTAGTGATAGTTAGCTGATGTGCAAAATTTGACGAAGATCGGTTAATATCTTCAGGGGGCGCTGCGATCGCAAAGTTTTAATATTGGTTTTTTCCCACAATTTCATGGTTTTAATGCAAAAAGTATGCTTTTAAATTATTTTAATTGCAACCTTTTTACATCTAAAGGACATTTATGAGTTAATAACACATGAAATATCTCCCAAAAAATTTTGGTCTTAAAACGTTTACTTTTAAAAAAGGCAATGCATGGTTTCGTTGTAAAAAGTCTGGAATTTGAAGAGGCACAGCTGTTGCGCTCCAAGAATCATGGGAAATGCCATTTAAATGCGTCATGCAATCTTGAACTTTGAACTAGCATATTGGAATGATATTTCTAACACCAGCAAGAGCAGAGAACATTTGAAGGATAATTTTTTATGGATCAAAAGTAAAGGAAAATGTTTAAAGATCCCGTTTCCGGAACACCAAAAACTTGTCTGATTCTGTGTTACCTACTTATGAAGATGCACTTAATTATTATTTATTTCTTGCACACGAAAAAAAGTAGTTTAGTTCTTCCGGAGAGTCCACAGTGACTGAGATTTCAGAAGATGTAGCCATGAAGTTGGAAGGGATATAGCATCGTTCCTCTATTCCTGTAGTTTTGCAAACACTAATCACTCAAATTATTCGACATTTTCACAGCAAACATGCAATCCTGAAGAAAATGATGAACAAAAAATGTGTTAAATCAGATGAGTTTTACGCAAAGATTGTTATTTTTATTCGTAGCTCGGGAACAGCTTTTCAGTATCGCTTGTTGTAAGTGCTATTTCAATGCAGTAACTGTGATAAGTTTCGCAAAGATCCTGTCAAATAACAACTTTTTCTTGAAGATCAGCTAGGAGAGAGAAAAATTTTTACTTTAAAAGTTGATATCAAAACCACAAGAAAATTAAAATAGATCTTTGAACAGAAAACAAAAGACAAATCAAGAGCGAAGAGGAGAATCAAAAAAAGTACCCGTGATGGCGTGATGAAGGTATTGAGGATATAGAAAGTGGTAGAGAATATTTAACAGAAGGTACGGGCAAATATGATTTGGAATTTAGTTGTATCAATTACAAAACAAGCACTTCACAAACAAGGGTCAGTCTGAAAAAGTTTTCTAAAAACGTGTGATCGCTTCCATATTTTGAATTGACCACTGCAGTGGTGAAAATGTCAGCTTTATGGCAACAAATTGCTTCTTCGCCACTTAGTAGAATACTTGGATATACGACCAAGTACTAGTCTCCAAGAAATCAACGTACCTAAGTACAGACCAAAAATAAATACTGCAAATATTTGAAACCCTTATTAGTGGCAACTGCTCCGTAAACCTTTTTCAAATGGCACTTGGTTCCTTGAGTTATTATAGATGGCTCACTACTGCCAGTCGAATTTTGCGTTTGTACATAGACTTAGAATATTGGACAGCAAATTTAAAAATGCCTGTCTCATTCATTGTTAAAATTTTATATGCCTTGTTGGTTTCTAATTAAGTGCAACTCATCACGTAAGGAAGGTGCACAAAACTTATGGCAAGTTATTCATCTGTCGTGTTATTTGCCAGACAACCTGTTACATATGTCATTGATCCAGTCCTTCAGAGGAATGCTTTTTTTTTTTTTTTTGCACATCCTGAAAATATTTTGCTGACAATTTTAAATGATGATCTAATTCATGCATGGCAGTTTGCTGCACATCGAAATTTGAGAGTACAACATTTCTGTGAATAATAATAATATCCGTACTTTTACCATTCCTGTGCTTATCTCTTCTTCTTCCGACTACTTAAAATTTATCAATTGGTAGTGTGAAGACGTGCTTACAAAAGAACCTTCATAACCATGATACAATCTGAGGATGAGCTGCATGAATTTGTGAAAACTGGAGATGTTCCACATTTTCTTCAAAACATGTGAAAATGTTTCCTTGTCATACTCAATCCGTGGAGCACTGCGTAAAGTTGGCGATGGATGCATCTCTAGCCGTAAGTTGAATAGAAGAGAGGGATGCTTTTATTCGTGTACATTTTGTGGTTCGAAAGAAACTGCCTTTCTTTGAAAGTAAAAAACACAATTATTGTGAAAACTCTAGCTATGACACAAACTCTTTAAATAATCCTGTTTGACATAAAATTTCTGCCTTAGCCCTGGCTTATGGCAATAACACACTGCAAAATGCTGTTTGATTTTATTTGTCTCACATGTTTACATTTTCATGCCAAATTTTTTAAAAATTCATCCCTTTTTACTTAATTAATATTGTCCCAAAAGTCCCTATTTTTTACATTTTTGCCTCTTTTTAAGATGTTGGATGTATAAATACGTAATATAAAATACTTTTTGTGAGTTATTTCACATGCGTTTAATACATGAATACATCTCATGAGTAAAAAAAGTCAATGAAACTAATTTACAGCATAATTTTTCATATTTTAACAACAATATGCGGGAAAGAAGCTACAATAAAACTTTACGATCGCAGCGCCCCCTGAAGATATTAACCAATCTTCCTCAAATTTTGCACAAAAGTTAATTATCACCAAAGACAACTTTTTACAACTATTAAAAGATGATCTGAAAAACTTTTTATTTTTCGCCCCACCCTAACGTAGGTGTGTTTGTTCTTTAGAATATTTTTCAGAATAATGTAAAGAATTTCTTGCGGATTGAAAATCTACAGCTTATGTTCAATCTTTGCAAATTCAGCATGGAGGTCTTTTGATGCTCAGGAACATATATATATATATATATATATATATATATATATATATATATATATATATATATATATATATATATATATATATATATATATACTGAAATTTAAAAAAAAATCCAAAAACGTCTTAATTTAGAGGTCCATTCCTTAGTCTTGAAGGATTATACAGACAAAAAAACAATAAGTTATGTCAGATCTTTTTCAAATTTGGCAGATATCTTTTCATGCTCAGGAATTCACATGAGGAGGGAGGAAGGAAGAGTCTGGAATTTAACGAAAATTCAAATAGATCTGAGTTTCAATTTTGAGTTATGAAACTTCTTTTCTGCACATTCAGGGGAATTTTTACTTTTTTTTTCATTTTCGAGCAATCATGATTGCTTATTGTTCTCACTTGATCGTCTTTGATGTCCGGTTCCTTTTTCAGCTTGGACCAGGGGCCTCTGCAGCACTCCCGCCCGCTTGTCCTCTGCGGCTCCTCTTGTCGCTGGCGTCCATGTCCTACACACACGCACATACACACATGCCTTCACACACATACACACATGCCTTCACATACACACATGCCTTCACACACATACACACACGCCTACACACATGCTTCACATACATACACAGATGCCTTCACATGCATATACACACCTACACACACGCGTACGAGCGTACACATAGGTCTACGCACACACACAACTATACACATGTAACCGCTTAGGAGGAGGGGCAGGTTTGGGGGTATAGGAGTCGTTTCTAGAAACAATAATTCCAATGAGTAGGGTCCTGTCACAACTTGTGATTGCGAAAAACATAATTTGAAATCCAAATTTCAAATTAATTCCTTTCTTTTTTTTCTATTTAAGCTGGATTGTTGAACATTCATTACCTGACACAACTTTTATTTTCCAGATAGACTGAACAATGCTAGGTTATGCAAATAGTAAAATTAGATATGATTTTTATATTTATTGAATTTGTAAACTGTAATGCACATACAACCAATGTTACATTTTAATTTAGATGTATACTTTTTAAAAAGTTATGAGAATACTATTATGAATTTTTAATTATAAAGAAAATGGAAAAAGAAAAAAACGCAGTATTTGCTTCAAAATAGAATTACTTACCGGCATAGCAGGCCAAATTTCAAGCTCATTCTTGTACAATAGCATGATATCTGGACTTTCAAGGACAATGGTGCCTACTCCTGGTAAACTAACTCTTTTTTGCCAATGACCAGTAGTCATGCAACTACGAAAGTGTTCCTGAAAATGTGTACAATGATCATTGAAAAAGAGAATAAAAGTAAAATAAACAAAATAACAAAAAATCTTTTTGGTTTTTCTTTAAAAAAATTATTAATATTTATGATTTAAACATATTCTATTTTAATAAACTGTTGTTATACTACTACAAAACGAGATACAATTTGCAGGCTGAAACTCTAGTTAATTTGATTAGCAAAGTTTGTTTGATCTTTTACAAATTGAGGTAGAGAATAACTATAATAATCACTGCATACAGGAAATGATTGTGGAATGCTTTCACCTTTCAAAGGGAAAACTGCGAGTAAGCTAAAAAAAAAATTGAACAAAATTTATATTTTTGAAAGATAGCTTCTCTTCAAGAATGTTAAAGATATTTTCACAACAATCTATAAAGTAATTGTACATAGTAAGTGAACTAGTCGAGGGAATTGAAAGCTCATTCTCAGGTATTTAAGATGAGTGAGGATCATGAAACCTTTTTGGTTTATTCAATTAGATACTTATCCCCTAAATACATGGGTGATTTACTTTTTATTGGAAAAAAACAACGGGAGCATGTCTTTTATGAGTCATTCTCTGGAATGTATAACTTTTGAACGAAAGTATTTCTCAATTTCAAAACCTTTTCTTTCTTTTTTCATTCTTACATGAAAGTGTTACCTACTAGAAGTAACCATCAACAATGACAAAGCTAAATCCAATTATTTACTCATAAATAAAAATATAAAAATGGCTTGTTCACGGAAATTATATATATATATATATATATATATATATATATATATATAATTATAGTGTTTGAAAATAGAGGCCAATTTAATATCAAAGAAGAAATTTTGTAAATTGTGAAAACAATGAGCTATTTCAATGATTATTGTGAATCTAATATTAGCTCTCTTAATAACAGTACAGCTTAAATTTTAGTTCTCCTTTTAGTCAAAATTTGTGATAAAACATACTACAGTATTAATATATTTCCAAATTAGCAAATTTGAGAACATGCTGGTAATTTATAATTTTGGTAGACTGTCTAAAATTGATGTATTTCCCCTCCATCATTTATTCTCACCTCAGAAATGATAACATTGATAAGGTCTGCCACAGAGGTGAGACTTACGAAAATGAGGAATTTCGGTAGAATGTCTAAAATTGATGCATTTCCCCTCTATCATTTACTCTCAGTTTAGAAATAATGACATTTTGATAAGGTCTGTCATGGAGGTGAGGAATTTTTCATTAATATAGGTCTAATAGATACATTTTCAGAGAAAATGTTTTTTACGTTGCTACAATCTGCACATGTTAAGCCTATGAAAACATGAGGAATTCTTTTTTTAACATTGATTTACATCCCTGAAATTCAAGATCACGGAGGTGAGAATTCCCAATAACCACACTTGGTTTTTAAAACAAAATCTATCTTCTTGACTTTCAAGAAAAATCTCACAACTTCTTTATGGCTGAAAATAAAAAAAAGGGAGGGCTCCCTTCTATCATGGGAAATAAAATGTGATGTCATTACTGCCATCTGTTAATAAGAAATGGCATTTTGTGTTTGGATAATGGGGTTGAGAGTTTATTGTGTGATGTAATTCATTATCCTATTAAAACGAACAAAAACACAATATTAAAAAATTAAGTATACTTAGACAATTAGTATTTGAGACACTTGTGAAAGAAATAATAAATAACTATATATATACTTTTTATTAAACAAGTTACTAAGCAACATAAACAGTCACATTAGATGTGTGACATAAGGTGAGAATTCACATGCTGTGAACCAAAAATATATTAAAATAAAAATTATTATTAAAAAATTGTTGCAAGGTTCAAATAAATACATGTTTGATGAAACTAAATAACATTGTATAATAAAACTGTTTCGTAAAGGTTTTACTGTAAAAAATGAGTGACAGAAACGTTACATTTTTTGAAGAATTACCCTTATGAGACAAAAGTTACAGAACAATTAGACTATTATTTCTTGAGAAATCTGTAAAAATGTGAATTTTTGAAAGTGATACTTTTGATGATAAAGTGTACTAACATACATGTTAGCTGAAACCAGTTGAGTGCTTTAGGCCTCTTAAAGTATGCATCAAAGCAGAGTTAGTTGATCACAAAAGTGGATAGAGCTTCTGGTTTTGGAGGGTGTCATTATTGGAAGAAGGAGTCAAAAGGCAAAACTTAAGTACAAGTAGGGGTTCAAGGGATATTTTTTTTCTTGAAGTCAAGTCCCCAAAATGTAGTTTATGGGAAGATTTGGCAATTTGGGGGGGGGTCTTAAGACTCCCCTCAGAATATATGCTTGGTTGATTGTCACTTAACAACTTTCATGCTGTTTCAGAAGAACTCTTGCAACAAAAAAAGAGAAAAAGATTCCGGAGAAATGGAACTCAGCTGTGTATTTTAAAGCAAACCTATTGGGATGCATATTGTATCCTTCATCAAGTTGTTTCAAAGGAAAAGATTAAATTCTAAAAAGGTTAAAAATTGTATATCTAACATGATTAGGATAAATCAAAAATCACTTTAACTTGTAAAAATCTTGTTTTCATGGAAATGTTACTTTCGCTGAAACTAACAATTAAAAAAAACAAAATAAACAATTTAATACATTAAATAAATATATGCAATATACCCAATAGCCTCGTTATGACATCCAGAGATTGCAGTTGCATCTTTCTTTACAGACTTATCAATCTGTACTGCTGTGTGAAGATAAAGTGCAGAATCTGTAAATTTTTCATTTTTGCATTTTGTTGCATTTTTGACATTTATTGTACTGTAGTTTTTTGTACAAGCTATTTGGTTTTCGCTGAAATTTTTGCATCATGATATGATCAATTGTTGTTCTCCTAGGTCCTTTAAGAGTACTCCTAACAAATAGTAGTCACTTGGTGATAAATCTGGATGGCACAGAGGGGTCTCTAGAGATTTCCCATGAAATTTCCCAAAGTTTTCTCGTTTTAAATCAGCAGTATGCAGCTTTGCAGTTTCATGGCGAAAAATGATGTTATGCATCGTTTGCTCGCTTTGCTTTTGCAATCTGAAGCTTTTGCTTCATCCAAAAGGAATCAGTAATAGCCTGCATTAGTTGTCCTTCTTCAATGACTTCACAAATGACAACCCTTAAAATCATGCTTGTATGTAGTCTCCTTTCATCAGTTTTGTTTACTACAGCTTCTCTTCCTGCTATAATGTTTAACCCACTCATACACTCGAGGGTGCAATGTGCTTCTTCCATAAACTGCGCACGAAGCCGACTCAAAATTTCAGAGGGCTTTGGTGCCATTTTTTTGCAAGAAATTTAATAATGCATTGCCCAACATACCTGTGCAACCCTTTCTCATTCATGGCGTACTGAAGCAGCCCAGATCTCCAATGAATGAGCAACACAAAAACCCTTTCGCAAATACCCCCAACAACATGTTGGCAAGGCACCACCTCAGATTAATAACTAACAGCAGTATTAGAGTCAAATTCTGGTTTATATTTGGTGTACTGGTTTGGGTTTGGTTTAGAAATTGAAGACAATTAATGCAACAATAATGATAGTTGGGACAAACCTAACATGGTAGCATCATAATGCTGTGATTGGGTTTTGCATAGCCTTCAGAATGCTGCAAGGTTAGTTTTGTCCCAACTACAGTAAAACACATAAACAATTATTGTTAGTTATTATTAAAGAATTTCTAAAGTTATTGAGACACAAGCTGTTATAGAAGCCAAGCTGTGCTGGGCTAACCAGCTGAGTTCTTCAGATTTCCCTACTCAAATCCTATGGTTAAATACTATGAGGCAGGAAATAATGCAGAGAAGTATTACATTAACAACCATCGATAACATTTTTGAAAAGTATTTCAAAGAGTTCAGAACAGAAGAGTATTTCACTTGGCAAAAAAATTGTCTCCTCATAAAGAAGAGTTTCTTTTCAGAAATTAGGTTCCCTTAATATGCAAACAATGTATTGTTTGCTTTGTAGAAAAAAAAAATCCTTGAATAAATTGCATTTTTCTTTTATTCATGGATGACTTCATATCTTACAGCACTTTATCTGTGGATGTATCAAAATATTATTGAAAAAATGCTGAAATTATACCACTTTAAAAGATACTGTATGAAAGCTATTGTGAAAAACCTGAAAGTGTAAAGAAAATTAATTAAAATGTCAAAATTAGAGATGAAGTATGCTAGACAAGTAAAATAACTTTTTACTTTCAAATATAGTTGCTATTAATGAAGCGTTGAACAAATTATTGAGTTCAGTTACTCGCCTTTATCCTAACAGATCTGTTTCCCAGTTAATAATTTTTTGATTGTTTGACGTGTTTACTTCAGTCTTACTGACCCTTGTATTTCATATTACAGTAGAAGACCGTTATAACGCACACCTTGGGACCAGGCTTTTGTGTTATACAGATTTTGGCGTTATATAGGTCATTTCACAAATTTTGAAACTAATATTCAAAATATATATATATTAGCACTTCAGAATTAGTTCTATCTGCAATAAGTATTAATACACTAATTATACAACTAATCATTCACAAATAAATATGCTTTACAGTTAAAAGAAAGTGAATTATCCTGCACTTCTGCTAGCTTCATAGTTTGCGTAACAGCTGCATTTTCAAGAGCCATCTGATATTTTTTCTTTACGGTGAATATTAATTTTCATTTAAAAGTTTTGAATTAAGCAGGAAAGATGAAAAACTGTTTCAAAAAACTGTTTCAAAATTTAATTTTTCTAAAAAATTTTATGTTAGCAAGGCAAAACAAATGAATTTTTTAAACTTAAAAACCTATTGTTTACTTCTAAAAAGTTGTGCGGTTTATAGAGAATTGTGTTATATAGGTTGGCGTTATAAAGGTATTGGTACTACTACTACTAGGTACTATTGTAGTACTTCTGCATTAAAATTTAATTCCTACAATGAAATTAATCGGTGACTGGCAAACTGGGGAAATGAATTACTGGGATGAAAGGAAAATAGAATGACTGGAAAAATAGCTGACTTTGTCTTCCCAAATTTTACAGGAAAACTACGACAAGTTTGGTAAGTACAAAATCATATAAAGCAAGATTTTTGTGCAAGCATCACTGCAAACAGGTATTGAGGGGGGGGAAACACTATGTCATACAAAAGAGTGACGTTGTGAAATATAACGCATAAAAAGTCAACGATTAAGTTTATTAAGAAAATTAAATAAATAAAAAAAAATTATTTTTTTTATACATTTTGTTGATGTTATTAGATTTAAAAACAATATTAGTTAATTATACTAAAAATATTTACTTCAATTAGATTAGCAACATCCTCATCAAAAGGCACAAATTTTTGTGAAGAGTCTGATCTAGAAAACCAAGTGCATCTTCTAATGTATAAGTCCTTTGCATCAAAATACACAGATTTTTTAACTCTTGAACCAAGAAAGGCATCATATCTTCCACCATCAGTAGGAACAACTGCTTCCTTATCTAGAATATGATAAATATGTTAGAGTATCAACTGAAAAAGCATGCATCAAAGAATACCATTGTAAATGAATAAAAGGAACAGCAAAAAAAAAAAAACAATTTTACCAGTTAGTATCTCAAAATGATTTTAGCCATACATACAAAAATTTTCCTCTACAAACAACACGCCCCCCCCCCCCCCCCCCCCCCCCCCCCCAGGGTTGGCATTAAAATTTTACTTGAAAATAGTTGTTTTAGTAGCCTGAAATTTAAAAAATAGTCGCCTAAATAGTCTCCACAGAGGTAGAAATAAGTTGCATTTTGAATCTGTGAAGTTGCTTTTACGAATAATCTTTCTTTAATTTGCTAACTCAAAAAATACATTGCATGACACAACCACACAATACAACATCTTGAAACATTACTACATCTAGTAAATACAAGAAAATCAAAACTTAACTTCTCAGATTTAACTTTTGTTTCAACATTTAATTAGTTCGTTTTTAGTATTTTTTGATGGAATACTGTTTTAAAAATGTAAGTTAGTTTTCACATAACGTCACGAAGACGTTACGTGTAACGTCACGTTTTAAGTGTCACAAAGTGAAAAAAAAAACCTTTCAGATTTTTTTTTTTTTCAATTTTAAGGCAACTTAACCACACTTACTCTGGTTTCAAAAACATAAAGGAGTTATAGAGTTTTGTGTGTGATTGAAACAAACATAATATTACTGCATAGTTAAAAATTTTGAACATTTAAACTTTGATGACAAAATGGAAAACTTAAAACATTTTTTAGGGTTTTAGTTACACAATCAATAAAACTTGGTTTTTCTTTTGTTAACAATATGTTTTAACTTTAGTTCTCAATAGCTAATTTCAGTCATTAGTTAGCTAATTCTAATAGAGAATCTGGAGATTCTTGAATGAGTTTCTTATTATCTGTGCGATCACCTCTGCCTTGTTTTTTGTGTTGTTCAGTTGATATTATTTTACATTTGATTTATTCCACTCTCAGCTCTTTTTTTTTTTAAATCATCTTTTTAATTTTTTGTTTTCCTTCAAAGTCTATCTACTTTTTTAGTTAATCCAGACAATTTTTGTATGATTTGTGTGCCCATATGCCATTTTTTTTATATTTCCTTTGTTATTTTTACAGATAGGTATTTTGCCAAAGAATGTCCTGTAACTAGTCTTCATTTAGCATCCGCTTAAACATTTTAGACTAAAAATGAGCAGCCAGTTTTCTTCTGTTTTATTGCCCATGTCTCACTACCATATAAAATGATTGGTCTAATAAGGGTTTTGTATTCTTTTATTTTTGTTTTAAGTGATGAGTTTACATTTTAATTGGCTCTTTAAGCCAAGAAGCATCTATTCGTCATTGAAATTCTATAAAACTTGTTAGTTATTAAAATAAAACCAAAATAAGTTAATCTAAGGTAGCATACAATCAAACTTACGCCTGATTGTCAAAAATATAAAAATATTTACAAGATACAAAAGGACTGAAATCTCAAATATGGGAAAAATAATCCGTGATGTATAAATTAAATGTCGACGTATAAATTAAATGTTGGCATGCTTCCAAAGATTTATTTATTTATTTTTTATCAAAATAAAACAAAAAAAGTTTTGTAACAGATAACATATGCGAAATAATTTCCGATTCTCAAAAACATTAAAATGTTTACAAAATGCAAAAGGATTAAATCTAAACCAGAAGAAGCATTTTTCTTGACACACGTGTTGAGCACATAGTATCCATTGCTCTTTCTTTTTTTTTTCAATAAATATCACAAAACATGAAAAAAGTCACCTAAATTGTAAAAAGTCGCCAATTATTGAAAAATAGTTGCAGGCCGTTTTTGATTTTAAAAAGTCGCCTACGGTCAAAAATAGTCGCAAAAGTCACCTGTTTAGTCGCCAGTGGCAACCCTCTCCCCTCCCCCCCCCCCCAGAAATTCTTCAAATATACAAGCAAAAATCATTGAAATCATAAAAGCTCTTCAAATATGCTTACAAAAATCATCAAAACCATTGATAAAAATCATTTTAAAAGTTTTCATTTAAAATAATTTTTCAGTTTTGGAATGTAAGCCAAAAATTTTCGAAACCGACAACTCAAAGTTTTTGGAAATTTCGGAACACAAAACCCCTGGCTGATTCAATATTTGCATAATATCCGACACATATTGATTTCAGATTATAAATTTGCATAATTACTCGACACATCCATCTTATATGCAGAAAAATTTAACATAACTTTAAATAATAGTAAAACATCACTTAAAATAATAGTAAAAATGCGGCAAAAATCTAATTAAAAATTAAATATTATATAAATATAATGCGGACGTGATACATTGCTCATTGATTGATTAATTCCAACTGTAGAAAATTGGAGGTTGACGAAGACGTCGCAGTCTCAGAGTCTGATACAGGAACTCCAGATATGTTGCCATCGATTTGGGGTTCATCAGATTTTTCAACAGTCCAAAAAAAAAAGACTACACTGCTTTGTCACCCAAATGCTCCATTGTTTTTGTTATAGGTCAGGAGTTCACAAAGTGGGTGCCGTGGCATCCTGGGTTACCACAAGGAGGGGTGAGGGGTGCCACGAGTTATGAATATTTTCAATATGCAGGTATAATTGAAATAGATTAGGGTGCCGTGAAAAAATTGTAATTCATCAAAGGATGCCATGAGACGGAAAATTGGGAACCCCTGTTATATGTAATTCTTTTCTAACAAATTTGGCGTTTTTCAACAGGGGTTTCCATCTAGTATGGTGGGCTAGTTTACGAAAAACTTTGTATAATGAGGTTTTGCGCTAACAGAACACTCAAATTTTACATTTCTAGCACCATACTAAATCCTAAACACTGATTTGAACTAATAAACTATTTACAGCACATTTAAAAATAAACTCAGCACAACTAAAAATGAAACTATCTAAAAATTACAACAGAAAGAAACTATATATAATCTACAGAGACTTTACATTAATAAAAAAAAATTTAAAAAAAACACTAACATAGCACAGGAAAATTCAGCATTCAAAATATGATATGAATCTAAGAACACAGCATGGTCCCTAAACAGAATTCAGAGGAATTAATGCACTTACTAGTTTGAACATGATTGGCTCAGTCTATTTTTCTCACCTAAAGCAAAAAAGGGTTGGAAGGAATGAAAGGTATGCTGCATCATCACCCCTCCCCCTAAGAACTATGGCACCCAGGATTGCTGTCTTTAGTCGATTTGCTGGCCAAAACTTCTTTTGCAAGCAATCTTTCCTGAAAACCCTCATTTTTTTTCCAAATACCTCTAAAACCGGTTAAACTCACAAGTGGAAGCAGTTTTTCAGTGAATGTAGATTTCTCATTTGTACTGATCAACAGTTCAAAAACCAATGTTATTAAAATTGGGCGTTTTGAAAAAGATTCGAAAATTGATTTCAAAATATATTTTTTAAAATACCGCAGCAAGAAAAATTAAACACAATTCCAACTGGTGCATTTTCTCTCACAGGAAAAATGATCAGCTTTCAAATAAAAAATGAGAACAAAATATTGTGCTTTGATCTGGAGATAAAGCAATTTGAAAATTTTGTTGGAAATTTCATGTAAAAAATGGTGCCCAGCTTGCTATCTTTTGCGGATAGTATCTTGAGCCGAAAATTGTTTTGGGAAAAACAAAATATGCCTTTAACTTACTTTTTTCCAATTTTAACACATTAAATTCAGAAAAAAAAAGCTTAAGAGACTGAAGGTAACCCCCCTGCCTGGATTTAAGTGCAATGTGCATTATTAATTTTCTCTAAAGCATATTTACTTTGAAACAACCTAGAATGCCACAAGACATTTTGGTTAACTTTGGTTTAGATGCTAAACTAAAAGTGAAAACATGCATATTAAATCAAAACTTGAATTAAAATAAGAGCGTAGCTTTAAATTTACACTAATATAACAAACACAGGTTTCATTTCAAGGTAACATTTTATTCACACTAGCTTGTTATTTCATCCAATAGCTTTTTAATTGAGACTCAAAAACTTCATAATTTTTTATCTCGTTTTAATTTTGTGAAGGCATTAATAAGCAATGAACAGCCTTATATGACAAATAAAGGAGTTAAAATTAACAGAAAACGCATGTTTTATTAATTGTTATTTATTACATTTTAACAAAAAACCAATAAAGTATTTTTTGATGCTCATGCTGTAATATTTGAATTTCCCTCCATTTTCAATTAAAGTATTTTACTTGCTGTTGTGTTGAAACACTAATGTAGAATATTTGCATTTAAACCAATGTTATTTAAATGAAAGGAATCAACATATTTACTTATAATTGTATGAAAAGAATCATCATACTTATGTTTTTCAAGTTCAGCATTTTTAATTTGGAACATTTAATGTACTTTGTCCGGGCCAAAAAAAAGGGTTAAAAATCAAACCTCATCTTAAATTTTTAGACACTGACTATGTTTTGATACAAGTCAAAGGAACGGTAACATATAAATCACACGATAATCATCATAGAGACAAAAAACTAGCAAAGTAAAAAATAATAACAATAGAATGATTTACATACATTTGTTTATGAACAAGAAAAAAAAGAGAATAATACAGTGAAGCACTATTTATACATTCTTCTTTTATACAATTTTATCAATTACACATTTTTTAAATTGCTCCCTGCAGAGTCTAATACCTATTAACTTGTACCTTTTATACATTTTTTCATTCATAGGCTTTTTTCATAGTCCCCTCAAAAACGTATAGATTGTGCTTCCTGTACATTCAGTTTAACTTACAACACAAAATTTCAAAAATGGAGTTAAAAAACAGTATGTCTCACCTTGTTGAAAAGCAGTTTCAAGCCTTTCAGAATCTGACTGACTGAAACCAAACCAGATTTCCTTTGATTCAATAATGTCACTAAATAGCCAATGAGGTTTCACAGGTTTATAGGTAGCAGATATTTGGTCACTAAATGTAAATGAAGCAGCTTTATCACTCATATTTGATGTCCCTTGTGAATACACACTTTCAGAAGAATAACTTCTTGATGTGTTAATATTTGCTTGAGGTGCTCCATAATAATTGCATGGTGGTATATTAAAACTTTGCTGTTCACCTAGAGAAAAAAATTTCATTCACAAAAAAGAATTAAATACCAAATTACAAACAGAATAGATCAGCTAATTTGTAGCAAAATCTGATAAAAGAAAAATTAAAAGAAATAAAATGTTAAAGCATCCAAATTTGCAAGTCACACAAATTTTGAACATTTCCTACACTTAAATCTTGTGTTGAGATAAAATGAAGCAAGTCAATGAAAAAATGAGGGAGGCGTGACAAATACACTGATGCTTTCAGACTTATACTTTATACCCAGGGGTCTGGCCAGAGGATATTTGGGTCCGTTATCGGACCCTTCACAAAAATGCGATCAACCAAAACGGACCTTTCACAAAATCTCGATCAACCAAAACGGACCCTTCACAAAATTCTGATAAACAAGAACGGATCTTTCACAAATTGTTTACTGAAAGAACAAATCTGAAAGCAAAAAAAGGCATATTTCTCATGTATAAAGTGTATAAAACGGATAATTTTTGGAACCTTTTTTAAAGTCAAATTAGACGGATCAGCTTATACAACATCTGCTAATTTTGCAAAGAAAAAAAAAATCGGCACTCTTGTGATGCGCCTGCAAGCGATAAATAATTGCTACTGCCAAATAAATATAATGCTTGTTGTTTATTTCTTAGAAAGAAATTAACAGTTGAAAATAATTTTGGTTTTAAATAATTTTGTTTGTTTGTTTTATCACAGCTAATTAGCAGCGGTGTTGTTGTAAACTTTTCTGAAAAGGCGTTGGTAAACCTTTTCTCCCGCTCATGATTTAATAAACAATAATAATAATATATATCAGCGAAATGAACTTAGAACTGCTAAGAGATAGTAAGGGTGGGGGGAAAATGATCGCTTCAGATGGGCTTACCAACTTCAAAATTATCGCCACTTAGCGTCTGGCGTTAAACCTTTACAATGACTTGATTAGAAAATGTCTTGTCAATATTTGCGTTTTTACGGTATGGTGCGATGTTTAACTGTTATTTTGGGAGAAAATTATATGGGTTTGATTTTTCGATGCTAACAAGGATGATTAACTTGAATTAAACACTTTTACTTACCGATTTTTTTTCTTTAGATGTCTACATTTTGAAAAATGTAATCTTTTAACATCCGATATGAAAATCATATTTTGTTCTTTTTTCAAGCTAACTTCGCTTTATTAGAATGCGAATAAATGAAAAGTCTCTTTTTTTTAAAAAAATATAACGCTCATTTCAAGTTTTTAAAGCAAAATTTCATTTTCTTTTATGAGTCAAAAATTAAAATGCTGAATTGGTGGCTTGTTTTTTTTTTTTTTTTTTTTTGCTTCAACTGTGTCCACAGATATTAATGATACGTTTATCATAGGACTCTAAAATGCAATTTTAAATAATTTTATCAAAAATACTTCTTTTACAAGCCGTTTTTTATACTTTTGATGCCTTCATTTTGAGAACTGCGATCTCTTTGCATCCGCTGTGGGAATCCGATTTTTCGAATTTTTGATCTTTAGTACGCTTTGTTAAGAGGTAAACAAATAAAATCTCTTTTTATTTTTGTTAAAATCACGGAATTTAAGTGTTTTAAAAGAAATTCTGTGCTTTTTAAGAGTGTCTTAGGTCAAAAAGTTAAATGCTGAACCCCTTGTCTGATTTTTTTTTTCTTTTTTTGTTACAATTATTTTAAATACTGTACAGAAATATTTCTAGTATAATTTAACATAATGTAGAATAATAGATAAATATTGATACTTGAGAGAGCGATGCCACCCCCCCCCCCTCCGCCAAATACTAGAAAAACACCCCAGAATGGTATTCTCAACATAGAAGAGGAAAACACTCAACTTAAGTTTAAATGATGCAGTGTGCCCACTCTAAATTCGTTTTAACAAAAAAAAAAAAAACACTTTTTTTTTTTGCAAATTTGTTTGATTTTTCACAAAATTAATTCATTTTTCACAAAGTTGTTTGATTTTTCACAAAAAAACGGACCCTGTGAAAAATCCTGGACACACCCCTGATAACTGTTCAACTTAGTAAACATTCCATCTGTTAAAACTATTGTAAGAGCCACCATATACAAAATTTGTCAGATTCACAAACTAACAAACCGGTAACAATTTATTTTCTAATTCCATTCTCAAATCAACTTTGAGCATACACAACTAAAATATCTTATAAAAACTTGAAAAATATACTGAGCTGAAGATTTATCATAATATAAACAGTAATACAAACATACTCAATAATAATTTAAGTACGAAATAAAATACATATTTCAAAACAAGTTCAAAGTGAACATTTAACCCATTTTGGGGGTGGGGAGGGGGTAGTTGATTATTACAGATCTGATGTGAATGTTACAGATCTGACAAATATTACAAATTTTTATACTTAATGGGCATGATACATTACCTGTATAATTTATACGAATATTATAATATAAATATATCGTAAATATATGTAATTTTTACAGAAACTTAAATTTATATCCATAGCTACTGAATTATACTATCATAACATAATAAGATTAATAAATACCTTTGAGCTAAAAAGTAAAGTAAGAAATAACAACGTCAAAAAGCACAAATTGCAGGTTATGCAGAAACGTGTTTTGGCATTACAAGAAACGTCTTTTTAAATGCAAAAAGAAAAGAGTTTATGGAGAAAAGACATCTGACATAACAAATCACATTGAAATTTTCAATTAAAAAATATATTTAGAAACTGAAATCTATACTAATAATATAAAGCAGTAGAGTTTGTTTTAACGCAATAATCTCAGGAACTACTGGTTCAAATTGAAAAATTCTTTTTGTGTTGAATAGTCTATTCATTGGGGAAGGCTACAGGCTATATAACATCACGCTATGACTAATAGGAGTGAAGCAGCAATAAGAAATATCATGAAAATGGGAAAGTTTATATTATAATATAAAATGCTTAGAACGCAAAATATGCATAGCCACAGTGGCTCAACCTGAAAGTTCGGGCTTCATGATCCAGTGAGTGTAGGCTTGAGTCAGCAGAGCTGTCACTTAGCTATGGTCCTCAAAATAGTCGTTTTAGTAGCTTCTACATAAAAAAGTCTGCAAAATAGTCGCCAAAAAGGAAAATAACATCTTAAATAGTCTCCCATTAATTTTAAATAGTATTAATTAGGGATGTGCCGATTAATCGGACATAATCGGCCACTTTGCCAATTATTTATAATTGGCTAACTTCTGTCAAATGATTGGTGGAAAAAATATTTTCCAAAATAATTTTTTAAGCATACCTTCAACAAAAAACTATGATGAATACATTTGTTGACAATAAATAACTAATTTCCTGTAAACATCACTATAGCATGTAGTACGAAAGTGAATAGAAAAACGAAGTGCGTAAAACTGAATGAAACACTAAAGGATTATTTAATTAGTTTGAGTTAAGTACTCTCACCCCAGCTTTTGATGACATGTTTTTTTCTTTTTGGGTCATTCCATATCAAATCAACCAATAAAAAATAAATTTTGAAGGTCCATGTTTTGGATTGTTATGATTTTTTGTCTGTTTATTATACTTACCTCCAGGATGAAAAAACTGAAGTTTCAAATTTTTTCAACAATTCTTTGCAAAGTTATGCATTTTTTAAATTTTGGAGGAATCCGAAATTTTGCATTGATTAAAATCTTAAGAGGGCTATTATTAGAGTACTATTTGATGTAGAAGTCTACAATTGGTGCTGTTTTGTTCAGTTTTTTTTATAAGGTTTTCAAAAATATATAACAAAGCCCAGTTGCTAAAAAATTTTTTTAAATAAATTTTTTAATAAAAAAGTTTTTTTTTAATTTGTAAAAATTCAAAATCGAAATTTTTAATTTTCTCGAAAAAAATATATGTTACTTAGCCTTTTGTTAGCAACATTTATTCAAAATTTCAAGATGGCATTCTTTTGGTATCATGCAGAAAAATTTTTTTTCCTCTTTCAACAGTGATTCATTCCATGTCAAATCAACCAATAAAAAATAAATTTTTAAGGTCGATGTTTTAAATGTAATGATTTTTTATCTGTCTATGATACACATCCCCATGATGACAAATCTGAAGTTTCAAATTTTTTCAACAATTCTTTCCAAAGTTATAATTTTTTTTTAACTCTGGAAACATTATAAATTTTACATCGTTTAGTAATCTTTAAAAAGGCTGTTATCAAAGAACTAATTGACTTAAAAGATTAAAACTTGTGCTGTTTTGTTCAGTATTTTAGGAGGTTTTAAAAAATATATAACAAAAAAAATTTCATTTATTTAAAAAAAAATTATTCTGTAAAAATTAAAATTTTTAATTTTCTTGGAAAAAAAAAAAACAGGATACTTAGTCTTCTTTAAGCAACATAAATTCAAAATTTCATGATGGCATTTTTGTAATATCATGGAGAAAAAAAAATTTCTCTTTCAAACAGTTGCTTTAATTTTATTTGTAAAAAACATTTGTTCTAATGAAAAGTAGTTAAAGTTTAAACCGGGACTATTGTGTAGAAAAACAAGTACTTGGCAGTACTGCAAGCATATTAACAAGTTCAAACAATTTTTTTGGTGAAAAAATATTTATTATTGAATAAAAAATCTGAATTTTATTTAAATTTGAAAACTTCAGTTTAAAAGTTAGTGAAGCTTTTTTAGAGACATTTTAAAAGCAAATTTAAGTTTTATTTATATATAATTTAATTGCTACAATATAAAATTTAATATTTTTTCAAGTCCATTAAGAAGCAGTTTGAGATGTGTGTAACTCACTTTGCTACTATAGAACTCAATTTGTAAGTCCTAGTATAGATATACGTAAGATTTCAGTTGCTTTTGCCATCTCCTCTTTCGAGACTTGGTATGTTCTGCTTGTAGCAGTGACAGGATGTAATATGCACAGAACAAAATTTTTAGGAATGGTCAAAATGTCTGCTTTTCTTGGATAAATGAATGACGATGATGGTTCGCTAGAATGAAGGAAAGAAACCTGGATTTCTTCTTCTACCTGACTTTCGAAATTACATATCCTATCCACCATTTGCTGTCATGGGCACAAGCAATATAGCCTACAATTTCATCAAACTGTACATCCCCATTATGAGGGCTCATGAACTCGGGATCCTCTGTACTAGAGCCTGGTTTTGGATCTTTGCTGAACTCACTCATAACATCATCAGTTTCAGGAACTAAAGAATGTTTTTGCTTACTTAATTGTATGCGACAAGCTGTACAAAATTTCATTCCTTCTTCAATGCCATATGTTAGTGTTGTCATCCACAAGCTTGAAGTTCTTAGATCTTTTTTCACCCAATGTCCTTCCTTTTTAAATGGATTGCAGCAAAATATGCTCCATTGTTTATCCATTTTCAACTGAAAGTTGGCTCTTAGCAACAAAAATATGCATAAATTTAACATTAAAATAATAATAAAACTTGGAAAATATATATATATATATATATATATATATATATATATATATATATATGTGTGTGTGTGTGTATTTATAAATATATATGCAGGTTTTTTTTTAAATAGCCAAGAATTAAAATTTATTAACTGAAAATATATTAGTCTACTTATCGATGGCAAATGGTCCGTAATCGAAAGTGTTGAAATAATTCAGTAAAGCAAAGGTCTCCAATCAACATTTTTTCATTCCTATGTTCATGGGTTGATACAATAGAAAGGCTTGACCATCATGAGTCATGCTTCAGCACCTACATCCCTGCTACCCATCCCCTAAGTAGCCACTCCCACTCATCAGCTGCCTGCTGTAACGAACCCGTCTGCTTTCTCCCACTACAGAGGCATTGAAATCTTCACTACTTTGTATGTTCTTGGACAGTGCACATTCCAAATTTTACTGCTTGCTTTCTTTGAGAAATTTTTTTCCAAGTTTTATTATTATTTTAATGTTAAATTTATGCATATTTTTGTTGCTAAGAGCCAACTTTCAGTTGAAAATGGATAAACAATGGAGCATATTTTGCTGCAATCCATTTAAAAAGGAAGGACATTGGGTGAAAAAAGATCTAAGAACTTCAAGCTTGTGGATGACAACACTAACATATAGCATTGAAGAAGGAATGAAATTTTGTACAGCTTGTTGCATACAATTAAGTAAGCAAAAACATTCTTTAGTTCCTGAAACTGATGATGTTATGAGTGAGTTCAGCAAAGATCCAAAACCAGGCTCTAGTACAGAGGATCCCGAGTTCATGAGCCCTCATAATGGGGATGTACAGTTTGATGAAATTGTAGGCTATATTGCTTGTGCCCATGACAGCAAATAGTGGATAGGATATGTAATTTCGAAAGTCAGGTAGAAGAAGAAATCCAGGTTTCTTTCCTTCATCCTAGCGAACCATCATCGTCATTCATTTATCCAAGAAAAGCAGACATTTTGACCATTCCTAAAAATTTTGTTCTGTGCATATTACATCCTGTCACTGCTACAAGCAGAACATACCAAGTCTCGAAAGAGGAGATGGCAAAAGCAACTGAAATCTTACGTATATCTATACTAGGACTTACAAATTGAGTTCTATAGTAGCAAAGTGAGTTACACACATCTCAAACTGCTTCTTAATGGACTTAAAAAATATTAAATTTTATATTGTAGCAATTAAATTATATATAAATAAAACTTAATTAATTTTTCATTCAACAAAAAATTTATTACTATTTAATATCATTTGATTAAAAAAACAAATGTGTACATGCATAATTTTTAATTTTTATTTTTTCTATTTTGAAAAACTATACACATGTAAACAATGTTGCAACATTTTTCACACGTTAATGCTTTTCTTCTTTAGCATAGTGCTTTTAGATAATCTCATAAATTTTTATAAAAAATAAAATCATTTATAAAAATAAAAGTTTTATGAAGAATAAAGATTAAATGGCTACTGATCTCTTTATCTTCTATACGTATAATAAAATAAGATGTTTGTGTGTGTGTGTGTGTGTGTGTGTGGCGCGCTTCCCGGGAAAACGGTAAGGCCTAGAAAGATGAAATTTGGTATACAGGTACAGTTTCTGCCGAAGATGTGCACCTTCGGCTTTTATTTTTGATATTTTAATTAGAAAAAAAAGTTATTTAATGTTTTATCTTGTGGTTTTTTTTTTTTTTTTCACTTTTTAGTGCTTTTTATCTCACAGACCCCGAACCAATTGCACCACACAAATATTTTTTGTACTATATTGCTGGAAATTTAATTTTAAATATGATGAATCAAAAAATTTTGAAGATAGAGCAAATTTTGTATTTTTTATGAATTTTTGAAAAAAACCTTCAATTTGCATTTTTTCTGGGTTTTATATTTCTCTAATATCATCCTGTGAAAATTATCAAAGTGTCATTTCTAAAGTTTAGGTTGGTAATAGTAAAAACATTTCGCCCTCTTCAGAAGAAAAAAGTTCTTAAAAATACGCAATAATTTTTTTTTTTACATTTTTTTAAATGCTGAACACATCATGTCTTTCCACACATCGGTCGAAAAAAGCGTTCTTCAATCTTTTATGCCTCTGACGTCACTACTTGGATTTCGATTCGCTATTTATGACAGAATCTTAATCACAAACAATGTTAATTTTTTTTTTAACTACATAGCTTACTTCTACATTTTATGACGTGTTGAACACGTGTTTTTCCGGCAACGCTTGCTTTTTTCTTTTTCCATCCTGGACATCCCCCCAACATGGACATTTTGCTGTATCTATATTACGTTACATTTCAT
This sequence comes from Uloborus diversus, assembly GCF_026930045.1. Taxonomy (NCBI): domain Eukaryota; kingdom Metazoa; phylum Arthropoda; class Arachnida; order Araneae; family Uloboridae; genus Uloborus; species Uloborus diversus. Next base: position 175,812,851 of record NC_072733.1, on the reverse strand, counting down.
AGTTGTGCGCATTTAATTCAATAAATAAAAGATTTTTTTTCTTTGTCACTTACTTTACTTTGTTACTTTTTCACACTACGGGGAATTTTGGAGATAACTTTTTTTTTTTGCTCTACTTAAATAAAAAAGTGGTTTTTTGAGTGATCTTTGTTTTTATTAGGAAATGAGCGGGGAGGTTAAAATAAATAGAGACGGATCAGAAAATTTAGAGATAGATCGTAAAGATAGATATCCACCAAAGGTGGCAATCTTGGCGTAAAAATGTGAATGGCAAAAAAAAAGATAGAAGATGGATTGATTAATACTGCTGTTAAATTTATTTAAACAGCCGCTGAAGGCGACAAACTTGAAGTAAAAAGGTAAATGACAAGTTAGCCAAACAGCTGCTGTAGGTGGGTGCTTGCATAGAAAGGTGAATGGCATAAGAAGGCGAACCAGCTGGTCGCCGCAGGCGGTTAGTAGTAAATAAAAGTAAGGATTCAAAGAAATTCTGGAAGGAAGTCTGTGACGGATCTTCGCCTAGGAGACCCCATAGCACCTACAGCCTTGAAATTTCGTACAAAATTACTTCGAGCCCCGGAGGTGTGCACCTGGGGTTTTATTTTTTAAAATTTGAATTAGTTTTTTTGCAGTTAACTTTTTTAAGCTCAGATTTTGCATAAATTGCCTATTAAAAGGGTGAAAAAATACTAGCACATATTAATATTATATATCGTTGGAAAGGGTAGAATTTTCCGCATTCTGTGCAATTTGTTTTAATGCTCCAACTTAAATATGGCGGGAGTTATTTGCGTTTTTATCGCGAACTTTTTTAGGCTTACAAGGAGACGGCACGACCGTGGGGTCGTAGATTTGCGTCAATTTTTTTGTGGTGAAAGAGTACCCCTAGTACCATATGTGGTTAAAGTAATACGACACAATACTCCGAAAATTATGAGAAAAATCGATTTAAAGTTGCCATGGAGTCTCCTAGGTGCCTTATGAGTTTAAAATGTAAGTCTTTTGACGAGCCACCGCTAGCCTAGTTGGTTAAGGTGTGATCTTGTGCTCCAGAGATAGCACAATCGAATCGCACTCTGAACCTTTTTCTTTTCTCTTCTTCTTCTTTTTTTTTTGCGATTACAATGATTAGTGGTAAGGCTTTTCACCCCTGTGTTACTTTCTAAAATTTATTTTTGATAAAGATCGCAAACTTTTTCATTCACTGAAAAACATTCTTGCTCGTTATTCTGTACGGTTTGTTTTGCCTAGTAAAGGTTTTTGACCTGTGGTCCCCTTACGGTTATAAGGGACATCTGCTGATAGGACATTCAGATCTTTTTTTTTTTTTGTTACATACAATGTTGTACAATACATATTTTGTTGCAAGGGGGCCCAAATTTTATAGATACGGGCCTGAATAAATCAATGAAAAGTCGGCAGAAAACTCCATTTCGGATGAAATTTACAAAACATACAATTTTGCTGATAAAAATTCACTTTTCAAGAAAATAACTAATTAAAAAAAAAAAAAACATTATTTCTGGCCCTTTTTATATTATTTTCAGTAGTTTGCACTGAGATAGGAATCCAATTCTGTTTTTGGAAACCTAGGCAATTAGATAGTCTTGTCTGTTTCCATCTTGCGAATGACCAAACTTGGCGACTAAGCGAAAAATTTAACATATGAATTTTATTAATTAAAACACCTCAAAAAACAATAATTTAGATGAAAGAGCACATTAGCGTCTAAGCAAAATGGACAAAATAATACTCTAAAGATAAAATTTGAAGGAAAAAAATTTTGCATTTTTCAAGAAAACAATTATCCAGGAGAAAAATACGGCACATTTTCCCTAATGTTCAATAGTTTGCATTGCATTGTAATAGACATCCAATTATATTTTTGGAAACTTAGGCATTTAAACAATCTTGTCTACTTCTATTTTGAAAGTGACCTAATATGACGACTGCGCTAAAAATTTAGATTTAGGTTTTTGAAAATTTGTAGCATGAAAATACAGTGGAGCATCAAAAATCCGCCACCCTGAAATCCGCCAACATCCAAAATCTGCTTCGATTTTCCCCAAAACTTAATTTTTTAAATAATGAGGATGAAAGAGAGGCTTAATCTAAAAAAACTCTAATCTCGGAGGGTGTGCAGGTAGGAAAACACTACCTGGAATTTTTTAAAACAACAAGATATTGTGTCTGAGCAAGAACTCCTAATGCTGTACAACATACAAAAAAGACTTAAGCTTAAACTATCAAAAAATATGAAACAAGCTACAATTTCTGAAATGTTTTCAAAATGTAAATAGCTAATGATTTGTAAACTTGTGCATATTAAATAATGTAAATAACTGTAACTATTATATTTTTATTCCTTGTTGTTTTTATTTTTCCAATTTAAAAGGTACAACTCCCACCTATTTCCTTAGTGACCTGAAATCCGCAAAATCAAAAATCCGCACAACCACTTCTCCCAATTTGTGCGGATTTTTGATGCTCCACTGTAATTATAAAATATAAAATCCTCATTAAACATCAATTAAATTGAACTGTTATAGCTTTTAGCACATTAGCGTCCAATGCAATAAGGATAAGATGAAATTTTAAATACAAAATTTTTCATTTCTCAAGAAAACTTTTAAATAATAAAAAAATAAATAAATAAATAAAATGTTTTACAGCACATTTTGCCTTATTTTCATTAGTTTGCATTTGAATAAACATCAAATTCTGCTTTGTTTTCGCAAACTTAAGCACTTAAGTACATTGCCTACTTTCATCTTGTGAGTGACCAAATATGGCGTCTATGTTTCACACGTAACTGTATTGCCGTTTTAGTCAAAAAACGATCTTCCTTGATGTGTTTATCCTCAGGCCTATGCTTCCAAAGCAATTTATTTTCTTCCACCCTCTTGAGTTTGTGCATACTTCCTGTTAATCCCAAAAATTTTTCCTAGGAACAACAGGGGGGGGGGGGGGGGAGTGGGGGGGGGGGGGGGGAATGGCAACTGAGGACATTTTTTTAGGTCGCCAATTCTTCAAGGCGGCTGTGAATCTTGAGCTTAAATAATTTTTTCTGATGTTCAGGTTCATAATTTGTTTTGTAGAATTTTTCTATTGGGTTTTGTTTTCCTTATTTCCTCAACGTTTGTTTTTGTTCTTATAGTTCAAGATAGTTACATATCTAAGTAAATAATTTAATTTGTCGTATTATTCAATTGTGATTGTTCTTTATAACGCTTTTATTATAGCACAGTTTATTTGGTGAAACACTTTAATTTGCAGGGGAAATACTGCTTTATTCACTAAAGGGCAGGGTTATGGTAGCGTGGTTGCTTAGCGCGTCAAGCAATGAACTATGCAGTTGAAGGATGATTTTGAGTTTTAAAGCTACTGTTAATCTTTTTATGTGTTTTGGAGAATAGTTTTAAATTCTAGGAAGACTTTAATAGGTCTTTCGAAAAGGTACGTATTACGCATGTTACAAGAAGACGGCACAATCGTGGGGTCGGAGATTTGCGTCAATTTTTTTTGTGGTGAAAGAGGACCCCTAGTACCTTACGTGAATAAAGTAATACGACGCAATACTCAGAAAATTATTAAAAAAAATTGATTTTAAGTCACCATGGAGTCTCCTGGGGGCCTTATGAGTTTAAAATGGCAGTCTCTTGACATGCTGCCACTAGTCTAGTTGGTTAAGGCGCAATCTCATGCTCCAGAGGTAGCACAATCGAATCCCACTCTGGTCCCTTTTCTCTTCTTTTTTTTTTTGCTATCACAACAATTAGTGGTAATGCTTTTCATCCCTATATTACTTTCTGAAATTTATTTTTGCTAAAGATCGCAAACTTTTTCATTTGCTGAAAAACATTCTTGCTCTTTATTCTGTACAGTTGGTTTTTCCTAGTAAAGGTTTTTGACCTGTGGTCCCCTTACGGTTATAAGGGACATCTGCTGATAGGACATTCAGATCTTTTTTTTTTTTGTTATCACAGTAATTATTGAAATAGTTTCTCTTCCCTACATAATTTTTAGAAATTTATTTACATCATTTTTTTTTTAATATTTTCTTTTTCTTCCAGCAAAACAATTTAAAGCAATTCATATTTTTCATTCTAAAGTATGTGAGGAGGAACATTGAGTTTTTAATGAGACCAAGTCTAAAAGGAAAAATTCAATTTTTTTTAATGATTATGTACAAACACCGCAGGGGTAGTTATCATAGAAACAAACAAAGCAATAATTTTTGCGACATCTTGCGCAACAAATGAAAGCGTATTTTTTACAATTGCAAGGAATTTGCCATATATCAGAAGAAAAACATACCTCATTAACATTCATGAAAATATTTCGAATAGAGGATAATTTAGACGCAAACCAGGTGTATTGAATCAAGTCTTGGAATATTGGTGACGATAATTGATGGTGAATAATTGAATAAATTTTTATACAATCTTCCTGGGAATTAATTTCTCTATTTTGCTCTAACAACTCGCTGCAATTTTGCAAGCACTTTATGAAATTTTTGACTTGTCTGTAGAAGTAAACATCACAAGATTGCACCAAGGGAGTGCATTGTACATGGATTCTTTGGGAATTTCCTCTCCTATTCCAGAAGAGGCAGCAACCTTCTTTAGCCAACATTTTAAATTTTGATTGTACGATAACTTTGCGTTTAATGGAATAGACACGTAAGTTCACGTTCACCACGAAATAGAAAAATTAACTGCAATGCAAATCTCACAGGGTCGTACAGATGTCTATTATAATCGTAAGGGAACTTCAGGTCAAAAACCTTTACTTGGCAAAACAATCCTTACAGAACAACGAGCAAGAATGTTTTTCAATGAAAGAAAAAGTTTGCGATCTTTGGCAAAAATAAATTTCAAAAAAGTTATATAAGGGTGAAAAGCGTTACCACTAATTGTTGTGATAGCAAAAAAAAAGAAGAGAAAAGAAAAAGGTCCAGAGCAGGATTCAATCGTGCTATCTCTGGAGCACAAGATCACGCCTTAACCAACTAGGCTCGCGGCAGCTTATCAAGAGACTGACAATTTAAATTCATAAGATGCCTGGGAGACTCCATGGCGACTTTAAATCAATTTTTTTCGTAATTTTCTGAGTATTACGTCGTATTACTTTAACCACGTAAGGTACTAGGGGTCCTTTTTTCACCACAAAAAAAATTTGACACAAATCTCCGACCCCACGGTCGTGCCGTCTCCTTGTTAGCTAAAATTTAGGCACTACTTTCTTCATTAAATCTATCAAGAAAAAGCGAAGGAATTGTCACATAGTTTTAATTTTGACACCACTGGAAAGAGTGGCTTTTTTTTACTCCAGATTTAACTTGACCTTTGGTCAAAAAAACTAAGTTTCTATCTCCAAAGGAAAATAAGTTACAAGCCGTTAAAAAGAAAGTTTGAATAATATCATTTCCAGTAAAAGTATCGATGTTTTATTTGGCGTTGACATAGTTACGTCTTTTCGATTTGCATGTTTCTTCTTTTTTATTCACAAATTTTAAGGGTTTCGATTTTAACAGAAAATCTTAGGCTCAACTCAATTCAACCTCCGAGCTAAAGAGCAAAATATATTGCCAGAGACCACAAATATGAAAGTGACTTTTCAAACATACAAAACTGCAGTTTTGCAATGCTCAGGAGCAAGCCCCTTAGCCCTTACCGCTCTGCAAGTTGGTAAAAATTATTTTGAAAAACGGGGAAGGGGTGCTTTTTGATCCAAAGGGTTTTTAATCTGTTTCTTTCTAACCGAAGATAGAAATCTTTGCGAATCAAAAAGGATTGCAAAGCAATCTTCGGGGGTTGGTGAGCATTAACGAGCAGGGGGCAGAGCCCCCCTAGCAATTAAAAAATAAATTTTAATTAAAAGTGCTTCTAAATTAGCCTGCTGACCTCAGGCTAAACCCTAATATTTTTTAATTTTCATGTTTCGTTAACATAATGTAATTTAGTGAACAATAATATGAAAAGTCGCTCAAAGAAATTGAATGAAATTTTGAAATTATTTTGGGAAAATTAGAAAAATGGAGAAAAATTAATCGTTTCTCAGAAATAAACTATTAACTATTTCTGAAATCAAAATTGCAAGAGAAAAATATGATGGAGAAATTGAAAGTATTAAAAACAATCATTAGGATTATTCGGCTGATTATCAACAGCCGATTAATCGGTATGCGTACCCCTGAAGTGAAAGTTTCTTTTTTTAATTTCCATTTTTTTTACATCAGCAATATTTTTACATTTTAGTCGCTTTTTCGGGTGAAATAGTAGCAGTTTTTTACGAAAAAGTATATTTTTGTCTTAGTTTTGGAAAAAATAGTCGTCATAATCTGCAACTCTTCAAACTAGTTGCAATAGTCGCTTTTTTAGTCGGCAGTGGCAGCCATGAGGCAAATCTCGAATGTACTTTTTAGAGAACATCCTAAAAAATGCTAAAAACGATTTGTAAAAAAAAATTATATGATATATTATTGTCTTATTTTTCTTATTATTTAATTAAAAAGCTGAACAGTTTGTTTGAACGCCCTCATATCAGGAACTACTGGTTCGAATTAAAAAATCTTTTTGTGTTGAATAGTCCATTCATTGAGGTAGGCTATACGCTATATAACATCACGCTATGACTAATAGGAGTGCAGCAGAAATAAAAAATATTATGAAAATAGGAAAATTTATTTCTATACTAATATTATAAAGCTGAAGAGTTTGTCTGTTTGAACATGCTAATCTTGGGAAAAACAGATACGAATTGAAAAATTATTTTTGTGTTGAATAGTCCATTTATTGAGGAAGCTAGTTTTTTAAACCAGATTGACCGAAATATTTGTTATTGCAAATTAAATTTTTAATTAATTGTTTAGTTCTATGAATTCCTTATAGATGGCGGGCTAAATTTAGTTCTATGAATTCTTAATAGACAGTAGGGTATGTTAACTCTTTCAGAGGGTGCTTGCCGAGAGTTAAAGGTCAAGATTCAGAAAATTTCTAAGTGGCCAGTGGCCACTAGATCCAGAAAACTTGATGGTCACCACTGCGACCAAGTGTTGAAGTACTTTGAAGAAAAAAAGAACTTTGCAGAATTACATTTTAAAAGCTATAAACACACATTTTTGTTCTTTTCCAAAAGAAAAAAAAAGATAAATAAATCCAGGCCTGGATCTGCATACCCGCAGACCCTGCAATGCGGGAGGGCCCACAACCTTAAGGGACCCATTGGCTCAAGAAATTGAAGACAAAATGAAGACAAACTAGCACTAAGACTTATTAACATGACAAATATATACTGCTGGCCTCTGGGGAGGGGCAATACATATTTTGTCGCAAGGGGGCCCAAAGTTTATAGATCCGGGCCTGAATAAATCAATGAAAAGTCGGCAGAAAACTCCATTTCGGATGAAATTTACAAAACATACAATTTTGCTGATAAAAATTCACTTTTCCAGAAAATAACTAATTTTAAAAAAAAAACATTATTTCTGGCCCTTTTTATATTATTTTCAGTAGTTTGCACTGAGATAGGAATCCAATTCTGTTTTTGGAAACCTAGGCAATTAGATAGTCTTGTCTGTTTCCATCTTGCGAATGACCAAACTTGGCGACTAAGCGAAAAATTTAACATATGAATTTTGTTAATTAAAACACCTCCAAAAACAATAATTTAGATGAAAGAGCACATTAGCGTCTAAGCAAAATGGACAAAATAATACTCTAAAGATAAAATTTGAAGGAAAAAAATTTTGCATTTTTCAAGAAAACAATTATCCAGGAGAAAAATACGGCACATTTTCCCTAATGTTCAATAGTTTGCATTGCATTGTAATAGACATCCAATTATATTTTTGGAAACTTAGGCATTTAAACAATCTTGTCTACTTCTATTTTGAAAGTGACCTAATATGACGACTGCGCTAAAAATTTAGATTTAGGTTTTTGAAAATTTGTAGCATGAAAATACAGTGGAGCATCAAAAATCCGCCACCCTGAAATCCGCCAACATCCAAAATCCGCTTCGATTTTCCCCAAAACTTAATTTTTTAAATAATGAGGATGAAAGAGAGGCTTAATCTAAAAAAACTCTAATCTCGGAGGGTGTGCAGGTAGGAAAACACTACCTGGAATTTTTAAAACAACAAGATATTGTGTCTGAGCAAGAACTCCTAATGCTGTACAACATACAAAAAAGACTTAAGCTTAAACTACCAAAAAATATGAAACAAGCTGCAATTTCTGAAATGTTTTCAAAATGTAAATAGCTAATGATTTGTAAACTTGTGCATATTAAATAATGTAAATAACTGTAACTATTATATTTTTATTCCTTGTTGTTTTTATTTTTCCAATTTAAAGGTACAACTCCCACCTATTTCCTTAGTGACCTGAAATCCGCAAAATCAAAAATCTGCACAACCACTTCTCCCAATTTGTGCGGATTTTTGATGCTCCACTGTAATTATAAAATATAAAATCCTCATTAAACATCAATTAAATTGAACTGTTATAGCTTTTAGCACATTAGCGTCCAATGCAATAAGGATAAGATGAAATTTTAAATACAAAATTTTTCATTTCTCAAGAAAACTTTTAAATAATAAAAAAATAAATAAATAAATAAAATATTTTACAGCACATTTTGCCTTATTTTCATTAGTTTGCATTTGAATAAACATCAAATTCTGCTTTGTTTTCGCAAACTTAAGCACTTAAGTACATTGCCTACTTTCATCTTGTGAGTGACCAAATATGGCGTCTATGTTTCACACGTAACTGTATTGCCGTTTTAGTCAAAAAACGATCTTCCTTGATGTGTTTATCCTCAGGCCTATGCTTCCAAAGCAATTTATTTTCTTCCACCCTCTTGAGTTTGTGCATACTTCCTGTTAATCCCAAAATTTTTTCCTAGGAACAACAGGGGGGGGGGGGGGGGAGGGGGGGGAATGGCAACTGAGGACATTTTTTTAGGTCGCCAATTCTTCAAGGCGGCCGTGAATCTTGAGCTTAACTAATTTTTTCTGATGTTCAGGTTCATAATTTGTTTTGTAGAATTTTTCTATTGGGTTTTGTTTTCCTTATTTCCTCAACGTTTGTTTTTGTTCTTATAGTTCAAGATAGTTACATATCTAAGTAAATAATTTAATTTGTCGTATTATTCAATTGTGATTGTTCTTTATAACGCTTTTATTATAGCACAGTTTATTTGGTGAAACACTTTAATTTGCAGGGGAAATACTGCTTTATTCACTAAAGGGCAGGGTTACGGTAGCGTGGTTGCTTAGCGCGTCAAGCAATGAACTATGCAGTTGAAGGATGATTTTGAGTTTTAAAGCTACTGTTAATCTTTTTATGTGTTTTGGAGAATAGTTTTAAATTCTAGGAAGGCTTTAATAGGTCTTTCGAAAAGGTACGTAGTACGCATGTTACAAGAAGACGGCACAATCGTGGGGTCGGAGATTTGCGTCAATTTTTTTTGTGGTGAAAGAGGACCCCTAGTACCTTACGTGAATAAAGTAATACGACGCAATACTCAGAAAATTATTTAAAAAAATTGATTTTAAGTCACCATGGAGTCTTCTGGGGGCCTTATGAGTTTAAAATGGCAGTCTCTTGACATGCTGCTACTAGTCTAGTTGGTTAAGGCGCAATCTCATGCTCCAGAGGTAGCACAAACGAATCCCACTCTGGACCCTTTTCTCTTCTTTTTTTTTTTGCTATCACAACAATTAGTGGTAATGCTTTTCATCCCTATATTACTTTCTGAAATTTATTTTTGCTAAAGATCGCAAAACTTTTTCATTTGCTGAAAAACATTCTTGCTCTTTATTCTGTACAGTTGGTTTTTCCTAGTAAAGGTTTTTGACCTGTGGCCCCCTTACGGTTATAAGAGACATCTGTTCATAGGACGTTCTGATCTTTTTTTTTTCTTTGTTCTCACAGCAGTTATTGAAATATAATTTCTCTTCCCTTCATAATTTTTAAGAATTTTTTTGTATCATTTTTTTTAAATTATTTTAATTTTCTCCCGGCAAAACAATTTAAAACAATTCACACTTTTCATTCTTTTAATGAGAATAACCAAGTCTAAAAGGTCAAATTCAATTTTTTTTAATGATTATGTAGTACAAAAAACCGCAGTGTAATTATCATAAAAACAAACAAAGCAATAATTTTTGCAACATCTTGCGCAACAAATGAAAGCGTATTTTTTAATTTTGAATAGTGGATAATTTAGACGCAAACCAGGCGTATTAAATCATGTCTTGGAATACTGATGACGAAAATTGATGGTGAATAATTGAATTAATTTTTATACAATCTTCCCGGAAATTAATTTCTCTATTTTGCTCTAACAACTCGCTGCAATTTTGCAAGTGCTTTATGAAATTTTTGACTTGTCTGTAGATGCATCAAGGTTGCACCAAGGGAGTGCATTGTACATGGATTCTTGGGGAATTTCCTCTCCTGTTCCAGAAGAGCCAACAACTTCTTCAGCCAACATTTTTAATTTTGATTGTACGATAACTTTACGTTTAATGGAATAGACACGTAGATTCACGCTCAACCACGAAATAGAAAAATTAACTGCAGTGCAATTCTCACAGGGTCGCGCAGTCTTATGAACAGATGTCCCTTAAGGGGAACACAGGTCAAAAAACCTTTACTATGCAAAACAAACTATACAGAATAACGAGCAAGAATGTTTTTCAGTGAATTAAAAAGTTTGTGATCTTTGGCAAATATAAATTTCAGAAAAAAATATAGGGGTGAAAAGCGTTACCACTAATTAATGTGATAGCAAAAAAAAAAGAGAAGAGAAAAGGGTCCAGAGTGGGATTCGATCGTGTTACCTCTGGAGCATGAGATTGTGCCTTAAACCAACTAGACTAGCGGCGGCACACCAAGAGACTGAGATTTTAAACTCATAAGACGCCTAGGAGACTCCATGGCGACTTTAAATCAATTTTTCTCATAATTTTCAGAGTATTGCATCATATTACTTTAACCATGTAAGGTACTAGGGGCCTTTTTTCACCACAATAAAAAAAGGACGCAAATCTCTGACCCCACGGTTGTGTTGTTTCCTTGTTAGTTGAAGAAAAATGATCATTTAACATAAGAAGGGGGCGGGGGCGTGGATTTTTTTTTGTTCAACGAACTTTCTTTAACTTCTTAGCATAGGGCATCGCCATGCGGGTACTGCTAGTTGTTAATAATAGATTGAGAAAAAAATAACACATAAGTTAGTAGTTTTTAAAATAAAAATTAACGAAATTCTTAAAACAGGTTTAAAAAACAAAACTAATTCAAGACAGAGTTTGGAAAAGGGGGGGGGGGGTAGATTTGCACAAGTTAACAGATTTACTTTTTTAAAACAAAATTAAAGCGTTTAAGGCAGTTGTTACAAACGAAAGTCTGAATATTTATATAAAAGAAAAGAGAGTGAAAACACAAAAAAAAAAAACTTTGTTAGAGAACTGCAATTTTTGGGAGAAACTAATGTTTTAGAAGCATATTTTAAGAAATTAAACTAACTTTCAATCATGAGAAAGTCAACAAACTCATAACACAAGGAAAGAGTTGTGAAAAACATTGGTAACGCATGCATCAGTTCAGTAACAAATGGTTTCTACTTATGTACTAACGACATGACCAATTTGCCGAATTTTGATCGTTGAACATCGCAAATTAAAGATTTGAAAACTAAAAAGGCATTATTATTTTCATTGCAGAAAAATTATTTTCAATTATGCAAAAATAGTTTGAGAAATTAATTTATTTTCTGTTTCAATTTGCGCTACCAACATGATACTTCACTTGGTAGAAACAGAAAAGTAAGGATTGAAAAAAATCTACCTATAATTATGTACAACTGAAGTGAAAACTTTCGATTCGAACTTATACATCATATAAAAGGTTTCATCTTGCACAATCCATTGCTGGCAAATATATATTTTTTTTACTAGAAATAATCATCCCGGAAGTTTGCGCTCCAGACATAGTATGAAAACTTGGGACAAGCATAAATTGGCTTTCATGTCGACACAAATTCATTTTATCGAAAACACAAAAGTCAATTCTCAGAGACAAACATAAAACATGTTACAGTGAAACCTGTGTAAGTTGACCACTCGCGGTGCACTACTTTAGTGGTCAACTTTCATAGGCTGATTTATATGATAAGGGCTAATTCTGTGCCTGAAAAAAGTGGTCAACTTTGACAGGTGGTCAACTTCACAGGTTTAACAGTACAGTCGACTCCCACTACAACGCGATCCGACTTACGAGAAAGGGCAATAACGAGAGTTTTTCACGAGTAAAGAGTTTAAGAGCTAACGCGAATTCCTCGTCGACAACACGATTCTTTTTGGAAGGAAGTATCGGGTATCGGCTTCGTTATTGGCTACTAAATATTGATTTTGTGAATGTTATTACATCACTTTAGCATCACTGACAGCAGCGAAAGTTCTCATACCAAACTACTCTACGTATTGCGTTGTTAGTGCATCAAATAACCACTCAGCATCTTTCTTTTTTTTTTTCATTCTAATTATCAAAGTTGATGAAATAGAATGACGCCATCGTGCACTGTTTCATCCAAAGTTTGAAGATAGGAAGAAAAAGAAAGCTCCTGCCAAAAAAAAGGGTAAAGATTCTTGATATGCTTGAACAACTACAAAACGTTAATGGCAGCACAAAAATAAATATGAATGAATCTTTCATAAGTACAATTAAAAGTCAGAACTTAGAACTTAGACTTCAGAACTTAGTTTCAATATTGAATTGCAGAGTAGTTAGTGTCTAAGCAAAGTAAATATGTATTATGAAAATGGAAGCTGCTCTTGTACTGTGGAACAAAGAGTTCAGGAAGAGAGGCTGTTGTCATAAAATGGAAAGGTTATAAAAGACAAGGCGAAGCAACGATATTTAAAAATGTATTCAAAAAGAAAGGAGCATAAATCATCATCATCTTTATTTTTCAACTCATGAATATTATTACTGTATCTATTGTACAGTGATATAGTGCAGCATTTTATCATTACCACATACTGTGCATGCCGTGTTGTTTTACTTTATGTCTATCTCTCCCATTGATTGATTATTCATTTTGTGCAACTTTAAGTATTTTATGTTGCAAAAAACGGCTTTTTTTTGTTTTTTAAAAACAGTAAAAGTTCAGTTCTTTATGTAAGAAACTAATGTATAGTTGAGGAACACTTTAAAGCAGTTTAAGGGGTGTTTAACAGTGCCTAAAAGAATTTGGTGTATTTCTAAAAAATTGTATACATAACATTTCTCTACAACACGAAATTTCAACTTACGCGAGGAGTCTTGGAACGCATCCCTTGCGTAAGTCGGGACTCGACTGTACTTCATTTTGTATTTGTTTCTGCTGCAATGTTTTATAATGCACAGGGTTTTTTTTAAACTTGTAATTTGAACGTGGGACAGTTACCGACATGATTTTGGAGCAACTAAGTTTTGGAGCAAGAGTTTCAATTTTGTCATGGATAGCATGTGCAACAAAGTTTACTATATGATTAATTTTTTTTTTTTTTGCTTTTTAATTGGAAGTACTTGAAAGATTCATCTGGGACTTAAATTAGCACTTTTCCTGATATTCATCCTTAAATACAAAACATTGCAAGCTACGATTCCAATTATAAACTAACCCTAACCATGTTTTAAGACATTTAGTTTTAGTGTTTTTGATTTTTTGTCACCATACCCTCAGAAATGATCAAAATCAAGGGTTAGCCCACTACTAGAAATTTAAGCTGAATCTATGCATCTATGAATAAACAGCTGCTTAAACACAATTTTAGGCATTGAGCAACCAGTATTTATCAAACACTTTTAACATGATCATTACAAAAACTAACACAGCCCAGACATGCTCGTTAGAATTAGTTCATAATAGACTTTTTACTTGCTCACAGTTTTCAAAAAATTACTAAATGTTTCTTACCAGTTTGATTGGATACAGGTGGTGCATAAACAGGCTGTGAAGAATCTGCAGCTAAAAAAGTTGTAGATGGTACTGAAGGCACTTCAGAATAGCTACTAATATAAGGCCCTGTATAACCTGCATGTATATTATAGGTTGAGAGCGGCTGATTTATAGAACTAAGTGGTGCTTCAGAAAATCCTGCTGAGCTTTTCCTTTCATTAGGTTGAAACATAGAATTATCACTGGAGATAACAGGCTGTTCAGAATAGATTGGTGAACAGTATGTTGACACATGTGGTGAAGAATATGGGTTGCTATTCTGAATAGGCAACTGTGCTTGGGAAATAGTCTGTAGATGGGATGAACTTGTCTGAGGTATAGAGGAATAACTCGTAGGGTTAGCATATGTTGCAGACCAAGACCCAAAGTCCTGAGATAACTGGGCAGGTTGTCCAGATGTTCCAGATACTGGTGCTTTACGTATGAGCAATGGTTGCTCCAGTTGACAAACAGATGAATCACCACCTGCTTTCTGAGAATTTTCTTCTTTATCTTGATTCATATCTGATTTAGGTCTGGTACGCTGTTCATCTATAAAATATATGGCAAAAGCAATGATCAGCTTTTTAAAGTGGCAAAATTTCTTAAAACAGTAATTAAAGATCTTGATGCAAAAAGATGATAGACAGCTCCATTTTTCAAAACTTTCAGGAATGGCAAAAAAAAAAATATATATATATATATATATACATTTTTTAAGATTTTGCATTTATTATTCAATATTATGAATGAATTCGTATACCTCAAGCCTGAAAAATTAAACTTTAGTTTGTAGCCTAACGTATAATATATGAGTTTTCATAAAATGTCAATGAGCTGAATCCAAGCTTTCAATCTGTTTACTTCTATTACATTAGGTTTTACTGATTTTGTGGCACTTAGGCAGAGTTTGAAAGCAGTTTTTTTTTTTTTTTTTTTTTTCTGAATTAGACAATAGCGATGTGAACCTTCAGTGGGCAGAGTTTAAGGAAAATCTAGCGAAAATGGTTGGGGATCATGTTACCTTTAGGAAAAAGGGTGTCAACACAAAAATTTGGCCGATGTGGTACTCCAGGGAAACTAAAGAAGCTCTAAATTACAAGCAAGCTGCTTTTCATAGGTTTTTCAGAAACTGGTCTGTATCAAATAGGCTCTACTATTATAAAGCAAGGCATAAATTTAAGTATTTGGTACGGATTCAGAAAAGAGAGTTGGAGCAAAGACTGGCAGATAACATAGACAGGAATCCTAAGAGGTTTTTTGCGTACGCTAATTCAGGGAAAGTTTGAAACAGTCATATTGGGCCACTGGTTGATAAGCACAGAATTTTAATTCAGGACGATAGTGATATTGCTAATGTTCTAAATAACTCTTTTCAAGTGTTTTTAACGACAACTGTAACATCTCAACAGTTGACACCAGCAAGACACAAGCTATAGTACAGCTTGAGGACTTGGTATTTTCCAGGGATGACTTTTCACTTTATTGGAAAAAAAAAAGAGACTAAGGCTCCGAGACCAGATAATATTTATCCAAAAAGTTTAGTTGAATGTGCAGAGGAATTAGCATATGTGATTTTAAATATTTTCAATGCATCTTTTAACTCAGGGACAGTGCCAGAGGATAGGAAGCTGGCATTACACTGTTCTTTCTAGAAAGGGTCTAAAGGGAGTGCAGGAAATTATAGACCTGTGAGTCTAACTTCAGTGGTTTGCAAAATTTTTGAAACATTGATAAAAATTAAGACAGTAAATTTTTTAGAGACTAATAATCTATTGACTAGTTTTCAGTACAGTTTCAAGAAAGGTAAATCTTGTGCAACTAATTTACTACATTTCTATGACAAAGTTACCATGGCTTTAGACAATAAAAAGCCTGTAGATGTTGTTTACATTGATTTAAAAAAGCTTTCGATAAGGTACTGCATGTTGCTCTACTTAGAAAATTAGCTGATATAGGAATAGGAATGAAAATTTTCGTTTGAGTAAAAAACTGGCTGACCGGAAGGAAACAAAGGGTAATTGTAAGGGGACATTATTCTAAATGGAGTGAGGTTTTAAGCAGGGTTCCTCAGAGACAGTTAGGGCCTGTTTTGCTCATTGTTTTTATGAACGATATTCATAAAAAAAATTCTAGGAACATGAATTGTTTTGCTGATGATGTCAAAGTTATGGGGAATAGAAAAATAAGAACAAGCAAATCAACTGCAAGAGGATCTAGATCATATTACGGAGTGGGCTGATAAATGCCGTTGTTAATGTTGTGAAATGACAAGTGCTACATTTAGGGCATGGAAATAAGTGTACAACAGGGTTTGAAAATATCATGATAGTTTCAAAAATATTGAAAATATCCGATATTTTGATATATATCCGATATTTTCAATCAGTGCAAACTTAAGTCATTAAATAGTAACTGCTTTTTCAAACCACTGTTTATTTTCTTATGCTATTATTATAATGCATCATTTCTAAAATTAATGTCTCTTTCATTATTTACACATTCATAAATATACATTTTAAAAAAAAAACTTTGAATGGCATTTAGGTATAAATGATATTTACAATTATTTGTAAAATTTGATAATGTAATCTATTGGAAATAAAATATGGCATAACTGATACATTTCTATTAATTTTAATAGAATTATTTAAGCATTAGATGCTTTACTCATTTTTCTCTGGTTAACTACTTTTACGAATTTTATGCATTTCAGGAATAAAAAATATGCATTAAATATCAGTACACATCCATAAGACATTTTATTTTCTTCTGACCAATTAAAATAGTTACATTACCTAAAATTTAATGAATAAAAAATAAAGGAAGAATATAGTATTATTTACATTTATTAATGATACATTATGTTATATAAATATTATTGCTCTTGATTAATTTAAATAATAAAAGAATATTAATACCATTAATACATTTAATATTTATTTTGCAAATGTCGTACTTCGAAAAAATAAATATCAAAAATATCGGATATATATCGACTGATATATATCGGCGAACCCTGGTGTACAAGTTATTATTAGCAAGGTTCTGTCATTAATCAGGCAGAAAAAGTTACTGATCTGGGCGTCTTAATAGGTCAGGATTTAAAGTTTAGTCAACAGTGCAGCATAGCTAGTAACAAAGAAAATAGGATGCTTGGGTTTATCAGTAGATCTATTTCAAACAAATCTAAAGAAGTTCTTCTGCCCTTATATAGAAGTTTGGTAAGACCTCATTTGGAGTATGCTGTTCGGTTTTGGTCTCCTTATCTTAAGAAAGATATTAATGTATTGGAAAGGGTTCAAAGGCGGACTACAAGGCTAATAAATGGACTTTCTCATTTACACTACGATTCCAGACTTAGAATGCTAAAAATGTAGTCTTGAGCAAAGAAGAGACTGAGGGGACATGATTCAGTTGTTTAAATTTATTAAAATGAAAGATGTTACGGGGCTAAAGTTTAGCACTGAAAACAGGACAATGGGTCATTGTTTTAAGCTATTTAAATCTCAGGCTAACATGGATTTTAGGAAAAATTATTTTAGCAGGATAGTGGAACCTTGGAACAGCTTACCGGAAGATTTGGTAATGAGCAAGGGAGAAGATAGTTTTAAGAGGGACATTGATCTTCACTGGGGATTGTAAATTGACTAGGACCAGCCTAGCTGGCTCCAGAGCCTGTTGCTGGTCGCCACATTTGTATTCGTATTTGTTTCCTTTCAAAATTAAAATTCAAGAATGTCATCACAAACAGGTTTAGAAACCTTTTTTAACGTGAAAATAAATTTTAATGCACACAACTTTCTGAACTTACAAGGAGACGGCACGACCGTGGGGTTGGAGATTTACGTCTTTTTTTTTTTTGTGGTGAAAGAGGACTCCTAGTACCTTACGTGGTTGAAGTATTACGACGCAATACTCAGAAAATTATGAGAAAAATTGATTTAAAGTCGCCATGGAGTCTCCTAAGCGCCTTAAAAGTTTAAAATGTCAGTCTCTTGACGAGTCGCCGCTAGCCTAGTTCGTTAAGGCATGATCTTGTGCTCCAGAGATAGCACGATCGAATCCCACTTTGGACCTTTTTCTTTTCTAGTGTTCTTTTTTTTTTTTGCTATCACAACAATTAGTGGTAATGCTTTTCATCCCTATATTAATTACTTTCTGATATTTATTTTTGCCAAGGATCGCAAACTTTTTCATTCACTGAAAAACATAATCGCTCCTCATTCTGTACGGTTTGATTTGACCAGTAAAGGTTTTTGACCTGTGGTTCCCTACAGTCATAAGGCATAGCTGCTCATAGGACATTCGGATCATTTTTTTTTTTTTTGTTATCCCAGCAATAACTGAAACAGTTTCTCTTCCCTACATAATTTCCAAGAATTTATTTACATCATTTTTTTTTAAATTATTTTCTTTTTCTTCCAGCAAAACAATTTAAAACAATTCATATTTTTCATTCTACCACTACTTCGTTACAGCTAATTGTTATGGTAGCAAAAAAAAAAGAAAAAGGTCCAGAGTGGGATTCGATTGCGCTATCTCTTTAGCATAAGATCGCACCTTAACCAACTAGGCTAGCGGCGGCTCGTTAAGAGACTGACATTTTAAATTCTTAACAGACTCCATGGCGACTTTAAATCGATTTTTTTCAATATTTTCTGATTATTGCATCGTATTACTTTAACCACGTAAGGTACTAGGGTCCTCTTTCAACAAAAAAAAAATGGACGGAAATCTCCGACCCCACGATCGAGCCGTCTCCTTGTTAGTTATATAATTACCGTATGTACTCGCGTATAAGTCGAGAAATTTTGTCCAAAAAATGAGATCAAAGGAAGGGGAGTCAACTTATACGCGGGTCAAATTTTCAGAAATTTTTTTTCCGACCAACGAGAGCTGGGAAGCTACGAGAAATGCCGATGTGCGGTTACAGGTAATTGCTGATAAGTTGATCGTGTGAAAAAGTAAACTTATTCAAAAATAATAACTAAAAAAACCTAAATAATACACATAAATAAAGATAATTTTATTCCTCTTTATTAAGGATCAAATCAGCAATTAACAAATATCGTGAAACGTATGAAAATATTTATCGTCAACAGTCACGCCAATCAGACTGAGAGTGCGTTCGACGAGCACGACCGGGTAGTTAATCACGTGACAGCTAATGATCACTTGCTCAAATCAACCAATCAACTGCTTAGAATGGTAACCGCTGCGGTAACCGGTTGATCATAGAACGCCGCGGTTAGTAACTGGTTACTTACCGGTTGACCGGTGAGGTTCGTCGAACGCATCCTCTGATATCATTGACGATTCTGCAGCCGCCGATGTATACGATGACGCGGTGATGACGGAAGCGGACTTTAATGAACTTTTTTTTGCGCCCGACTCGGAATCCGAGTTTTAAGGCTTTTAGAAATGTTTTCCTATTTAATTCCTATTTTATTTGTAAATAAATATGTTCATTATTTTGAAATTTCTTTGAAAATAATTCGCAACGTTTTTGGAAAGTATGGGGGTCGACTTATACGTGGGTTTTAGATTTTTTCTGGATTTTTTCTCTGAAAAAGGGGGGGTCGACTTATACGCGAAATCGACCTATATGCGAGTATATAAAACTGAATGCGCGGCGAATACAGCAGCCATCTTTGTTTTGACTCTTGAACGTACGTACGAAAGGTTTACGCCAGAAAAATCATGGCGTTAATTTACCGTACGTTCGCTTTTCGGCAGCTGCCTTTTGAGTCCGGTAAGAAAGGGCAGAGACTAGCGAGTTTTGTTGCGTACGTAAAAGTGACGTCACGGGTGGGCGTTGCATGCGTTAAATTTTTACGTATTGGGCAGAGACTAGACCTCCAGGGCTCCCTATAAGCGAGTTCGATTTTAGTTTATCTTTCTCAAAACTGCTTACCTGCTGCAGCTTTACATTTAAATCATTAAAAATTAATAAAATAACAAGTTGCATTCATTTTTCATGTAATCTAAAAACTTTAGTGTTGCATGATAATTTAAAATATATATATATGGAAGATGTTTCTGTAATTGAAGAGAAGATCCTAAAAATGATATATCTACTCAATTTTATCAACCAAAAAAATAGAACTACTGGCTTGTCTTATGCAGAAAGCTTTAATGTGAAAAATTTATGATAGGATTATCCAAATAAATAATGTATCAATAAGATTTGATGTAAAAAAATATGTATATATTTCAAAATGTAACAACTTCAGAGTTTCCGCTATGGTCGCATTTTTCGCATAATGCGAAAACACTATCTGAATTGCGAAAATAAAGTAATGCATTTTCGCTTTTTTGCTCAAATAAAAAATATTTTTTTTTAAAAAAAGAAGATATGTATGATCCTAGAGAAGAAGCATGCATGGCGATAATCAACTTAATCTTTTTTAAATCTTAGCTAAGATGTTTAAATTATAATTAAGTTCAATAACTATTAGTGTTACCCAGCATTATGTCCCCCCAATAACTGCTTTATTAAGAGGAGGGGACTGCAACGTTCTAAACACCAATCGTGTTTTCTTTTTTTATTTTATGATTAAAAAAATAGCTGTTGTACTTATTTCTTCAAAGATGTCACAGATGAAATATAAATTTTATTTTCAACTGGAGATGAAACACACTGAGGCATATATAAATATATGAGAATGTGTAACATTTTAGCATTTTGCTGACATTTTCCCCTCAATTTTAGCTTTTATGCTAAAGGACTTTTGAACCAAGCTTAAACCCTGAACAACTTCAACCTTTTTTGTAGTAAAAACTGTTTAAACATATATCAATGTACATGGGCACCCATTGGGAGCAGAGAGGCTCAAGACATTAGTAGTACAACTGATATTTTTTTAAGATAATGTTTTTATGTTACTGTAAAACATTTAAACAAAGGACAAAAACTAATAATTATTATTAAACATTTCTTTACTTAAGAAGTTTAATATAATTTTATTCTGTAATGAAATTAAGTACAGAATTGTGACAATGTATATTAGAAAACATATTTGTCTTCCATTGGAAATATGAATCCAGTTATGTTGAAAGTATTATAATTGCCACTAATTAAACATGTCCAATGTTATAAGAAGGACACCTGTGATTTGAAATCCCCACTACAATCAAGATAAAAGTCTCCCAAACTACCCATAATTTAATAATGGGGTTTCTTTGCTTTTTATCTAGTTTTGAAATTTAACCACTACACACACATACGCATCTCGTATTGTGCATTTTTTTTTCTAATATCCCTCTAAGATTCTTTTGGGTAAAAAGAGATAGAGTCAAATGTAAAACTCATTTACTGTAAACGGCACTACTTATACAGCATCTTTATAGTATAAAACATGTTGTACATTTTGAAGAATAGTCATTAGCTTGCTTGCTAGGAATTCCTTATCATAAAGCAGTTGCTCAGAGTGGAAAAGGTAATTGTATCCATTTTCATTTTTTAACTATTCATATGCTTGTACTGTATGACAATTTAATTTTAGTACTTTGAAATTCAAAATAAACAGCAAAAAGGAGAAAGAAATGTTGCTGAGAATTAAAAAAAAATTTATAAAAAAGTAACAAAATGATTTTTTTTTGAGGGGGGGGGAGGAGTTGGAAAAACTTGTCACCTGTACAGCACTGGCAACACATTCCATGACACCTTAAAATAACTTAAAACAAATTACTGCCCCCATAAACGACAATCGGATAACTGGATTTGGAAAATACTTTTCACACTAGCTACACCGTCCCCGCGTATGATAATCGGACCCTTAAAACTATTTCAAGCACATACTACGCCTTCCTCTATCAAGAGAACAGGTTACCCTATAAAACAGGTGTGCTTATATCTCCTCGGTGATCAGGAAACATCATGCGGAAACCATATTTGGCATTCTACTTCGATGAAATTATTGCACCTGACTTGGTATTTGATTCTCTTACAAATGGGAACTAGCGGGATCTTTATCAAAGACTACAAAAAAATTAATTTCATTTGAGAACTTGAGTCAAGCTATGCAATAAGGTGTGAAAGCCTTGATTTGCTTTATTACGTTTACTGGCCTCTACACAGTGGCGTACCAAGACAGATGGGGGCCTGGGGCGCTACTCGAAATGGGGGCCTACCTGGTATTAAAACTGAAGTTTCTCAAACTATGTGTACGTATCATATATTACAGTAATTATTTTAAGTGGTACATTTTTACATATTTCAGTAGTGTTGATTTGATTTCGGACACTATTGTAAATACCACAGTAAAACATATGGTTTTAAGTAAAATTTAGTAAATACTATATTTTTAATAAAATTGTGCTTTGTAAGAAAATATCAAAAACGGAAAAAGGTCCTAAAATTATATTGTATCTTAAAAATTTATTGCATCTGAACATCCAAGTACAGTGAGCAGAAACATTTAGGCATTCCAGATTTAATTAATTTTAGGATAAAAATTGACTTTTACAGAAAAAAAAAAACCTTTACTATTCCTTTGAGTAAGACACACTAGGGAACTATTTACCTGATAACATCACCTAATCTCAGAGAAAAATATTTTTAAAACATGCTTACCTAAATAAGGATGAAATATGTTCTTCAGACAAAAAAACTCTGGTGTGACCCTATACTTGCCTGGCGCGTTTGATTGAAGTGGAGAAATCGCTCCGCGCGGCTTCGCTGGTAGAATTAAAAATATTTAATGTTCGACAGAAATTAAGACAAAAAAAATTTGCGTATGCGTGGGTTTAACTAATCCGATTTCTAAAGCGAAGAGCGTAATTTCCCCCGATTATCGGACAAAGGGCTAGGAACTATTTCTTCTGCTTGGCCGCAGCTCATTTCTCCATAGTCAAGTAAGCTTGCAATCGAGTATAGAATGGATGGGAGGAGGTATTATGCAGTCAAGGTCAAAAGTCCCGAAGGATTGACCAATTAAACAGTTTTACGCTGTCGAAAGGGGCATAGCAAAAAGGAGCTTGCTTGAGTCAGAAGGGGTCCGATTTGTTCTTAGAAGTTACAGTTTCGGGCAGGAGACGAAACTTAAAACCACAGAAGTGCAGCTGGTAAAAGAAAAATTTATCTGACTGATTTTTCCAACGCCACAAAGGATAGACAACTTCTCATTTTGGTTATATGTTTGAATTTGGTTTCAAAAATAGTGTATGAATTAAGACTAGACCATCGTAGTCTTAATACACAAAACAAAACATAAAACAGATATTTTAGCTGTATACTGTAATGATCAAAAATTATAAACGTGCATCTGTTATGCATTAGTTTTTTTTTTATAAATTGTTTGAAAAAAAATGCATAAAACTTTGCTGAAAGCACTTAACAAAATAAAAGCAAATGATTTTTATAGGTTTAGTTAATTTAAAAATTTGGGACCCCTATTAAATTCGTGGCCCAAGCGCTCATGTGCCTTTGTACACTAGGACGGGTCACTATGAAAAAAAGTCATATTTAACAAAATTTATGATATATACGCGCAACTCGCATAACTGATTAATATTTCTAATCATTATGTATATGACAGATCTACTGGAAAAAATAAGATACAATTTCGGGGCTTATGTCAAAGCGGGGCCTGTGGGACATAATTTGCCCTCTCTTTGTTTAGGCAAGAGTCACTGAGAAAATATTCATTATACATAAAAAGTCAACTTTTTATTTATCTAAACCATGACATAAGGCACTTCTGGCGAAAAAGAAAACGAATTGAAATTTTGGGGCCTATGTCAAAGCGGGGCCTGGGTATCATAAACCCTCCATTGATCCCGAAGAGGTATTGTTTGTATCCCTGAACAAATATTTGGTCTTTAAAAAAATTATGATTTATTAAGCCAACTTGTTTAAGCATTCAAACTAAGATATGCGACAATATTGGTGAAAACCAAAAATTGAAATTTGGGGGCCTGTGTCAAAGCGGGGCCTGGGGCGGACCGCCCCCTCCGCCCCCCCTTCGGTACGCCACTGCCTCTACATTTCCTATGGAATCAATGTGTTTGGCTCTTTCACCGAGCCAACAATGCAGAGCAGCCAGTATAAATATAAAAAATAGATAAAAACAATAAACCATAAGCCCATCATTAGCAACAGGGGGTTATGGTGGACTCAAGTAAAGTTTTCTGTATACTGAAATTTTCAAAATCTACGAGAATATTAAGACATCCCCCCCACCTCCCATAAAAAACTTCTCAAATATGCATACAAAAATCATTGAAAGCACTTGTAAAAGAGATCCTTTACTTTTAAAAATAATTTTTCAGTTTTAGAATGTGTTGTCAGCTCAAAACTTTTCGGAAGCGGCAACTCAAAATCTTTGGCATTTAGGATCACAAACACCCTTGACGGGAATACAACTCTTAATCCCTGATTTCAACCTCAACTTTTCTCATCAAAGATCATTTTTCAACGTCAGCTGGGTTTTGAGAAATTATTAGCGATTGAAAGAAAAAAAAAACTTTT
Organism: Uloborus diversus; assembly: GCF_026930045.1. Lineage (NCBI taxonomy): Eukaryota > Metazoa > Arthropoda > Arachnida > Araneae > Uloboridae > Uloborus > Uloborus diversus. The sequence goes on along the minus strand of NC_072733.1, from coordinate 175,788,382 downwards.
TGGAAAAATGAAAACTGATTAAACAAGAAAATCCTAGACCCGGAGAAGAATCTCTATGCTTTCATCAACATCCACACACACATATATATATAAATATTATACAAACAACTTTCCCCTTCAACGTAATTTTGATTGAAGCTGGACATTTAGTTTACAAGTAATAAAAACACACGATTTAAATTTAATTTAATCAAAGAGAGAGTAGCAAATTTAAAGAATTTTAAAGGAAAAAGCAAGAGAAATGCAAAGAGAAGAATAACTTGCCTTAAAGTAAATCTAAAATACTGAGTCAAGGTAAATTTATTGGTTGATGCTCCATCAATATTTAATTTAATACATTTCTGAATAATATTAATGCATCTGCGCTGCTTAAAGTTCACGAAACTGTCATCTAAAAGTTAATAAAATAGTTGTGAGCTTTCCACATCTTTAACCACAAGATTAAAGGGGTAGAGAATCTTCTTGGACAGAAATCTTGATCTTTACTTTGTAAGATTTCAGAGTCCGTAAAGACTAGAACAACAATAAAAACAATGAAATGAAAAAGTATTGGGTAAACCCTCCATAGTTCAAATATAATTCGATTATCAACACTGAAGTGAAAATAGCTTTCTAAATTTACAAATCAAATGCATACGATCGTTAGGATGACACATATGTTAAAACTCGCTTATGAACGAAATTGTATCATACCAACTAAATTATTTACAGCAACAGGCATAAGAAAGTTATCGTCACTCATATCAGCACAAAATAAGGCATTAGGGTTTTGAAACAAAAGTGAAGATTCATTTTTCTTCGGATAGATATCTTTATTTGACATTGCGAGCAAAATAAAGAATTCGTTCCAAGTAATAAAAATTACATTCCGCCACAGAACTTTGACTTGTGACAACAAATAACGTTGCGCTGAATAACATTGCCAAATTTGAAATTCAAAAAAGCAAAATTAAAGAGTGAAATTCAAAAGTGCCTAAATTCTTAACTTTCACTACTATATGCGCATGCGCTTCGGC